>NC_080834.1:105107814-105409064 GCF_030435755.1 Ochotona princeps | reverse complement strand
CACTACTTGAAATCTTTATTGCACTTTCTTTCTGCTCCAAAAAATGTTCCATTAAATTTTTTCCTGATCATTAGCATCTATCCTTTCATTTAGTAGTTGCATTAAAATCTTAAAATTTAGTTTTTTCAAAAGAGATTGCATGAATATTTTGGCATAATTCAATTCATTGAACAAACAATTTAAAGCCTTGTTTGAGATTATGAAACCATGTGTTCTACCTTGGCTTCCCATGTGAACTCTGGAGGTGGAGAGCTGGAAGGGATGTGTCATCACTCCAGTGCTTTCTCATGCTGAAGACAGCCCAGATCTATGAAGTGTCCAAATAGCATGCTTGGATCTATGATCATCAGTTTGTATCTATGTGTATGTGAGCGTGTGGACTTGTGTCCCCAAGCAATGCTTTCTGCCCAATGGTGCTTAAAATTATTAACAGCATTTTACCTTAGCTTGATTGTTGTTATCAGCAGCTGTGCATTTTTGAGAAAGATTCAAAACAATACAAAACAAAAAAACCAATAGCATAAGCCTCAAACATATGTAATTAATTCAAGACCTAAGCTTCAGGCCTAAATTCCATACATTTACTAAGGCATTTCAAGCATGAGATGAATTCACTTTTTTATTTCCTGGGCTTTTACATTAATGCTGTAATTTTTTAGCATACTAAGAAAGATCTTAATTTTCAGTGTTCTTGATTGACATTTTCATTGCACATCTTCACTTCTTGAAGGATACATTGCCAGAGGCATGGACTAGAGTTTTGGCTTTCACAGAACAATTACTAAGTCATTCCACCCCAGTGATGAGACAGGAAGAAGGGGTTAGGAAAGAACAGGTAAAAGTCAATGCTTAAATGTTTTAATTCAGGAAATAGAATCAATGTGGGTAATAGATATGGACTAAAGTTGTGGCAGGAGCTTTTTTTGAGAGGCCTGTGGGGCCAGAAGGGACGCTGACCTTTACACCTTGAAGGAACGGTGGTATGGCCCTTCTGGGTAAATACACTTTATTTAGTTTTTAGTATAGTAAGTAGATCATGTGATCCTATGATCCAACCTTTAGAAGGTATGAATTGCTACACAGTGAAAACACATTTGTTTGTCCTGGACACCCTCATCACTCAGTTCTAAGAAACAACAGATGTGATTAGTGTCTTAATTTGCTTTTTTAATAATATGTATTTTAAAACAAGTGCACATTTATAAATATTTTTCTTCTCTTTTACTGAAATGATACGATAGCATATTAACTACTATGGTTTTTGGTTCTTCAGTGAAGATATGGAACTCTCTCATTCATGCAAAAATAATATCTGTTTTGTGTTTGTTGTTGTATAGTATTCCATTCTGAGAGCATGCTGTGGCAGGGATGAACTTTGAAAACCTGCTAACTAAAATCAGCCAGAAATAAAAGTGGGAGCAGTTTATGATATGGTTCCTATGAGGTGCATAGGTGCAATCTCAGGGATATAAAAAAAAGGAACAGTAACTACCAAAAGTGGTGTGTAGGGGACAGTGGGGACAGACATTCTGTTTGAGAAGATGAAAAACTTCTGCGAATGGATAGTGAATAATAATGTGAATATACTTTAATGCTGTTGAATTGTACATTTTATATCTATTTTATTGGAAGGGAAAAAGTCACCCCCAAAATGCAATGGTCAGTAGCCTTGTATATCCAAAGTTATGCATAAAATTTTCAATAAAACACCCTCTCAGTACATTTTCAGGCAGTGTAACTGTATGTACATTTGTAATTTAGGTAGTCATTGACCCTTCTATCAACTAGACATGAAATTGCCTGTTTTCTCACATCCCAACATAATGTATTTATTTTTTTTCTCCTTCTGGCAACCTTATTGTCCTTAAAAGAGGAAAAGGAAGCTATGACTACATATTTCCCGAAGAACTGGATTTGGGAAACATTTGATCTTGAATTTATGAATGGGGAAGTTGAGGCACATTAGAGCTTTTAATTTATGCTCTGATGGAAGTGTATTTTTTTAGTAATGTGAATAACTGAGTGACATGATAATGTTTAATTGGCCTCAGTTGGAGAAAACTAAGTCTTAACTATAGTACATTGCATTGTTTGAATCCATTCACTTTGCAATTTGGGAGAATTTCAGCTTTCTTTTTGCTCATTACTTTATTGAACTTTTGAGAGTAAATAAAAAGTGTCTGCCATTGATAAGCTTATAGAATGATGATGGGAATGTTCCAATTATCATGCAAATACAAAATAGGACAATGTAGGGAGAATGAGTGGATTGTTACAGAGCGGGTGAGCTCTTACTCCAGGCTTGACTGATGAGGGCCAAGAAAGTTTTCCAGGGAGGTCTGTTTCTGAAATCCCCTCTGCATTATCAAGCCTTTCTCTCTGCCCTCCCCCTTACCTGTAAATGATTTTTTTTATTCTTAATATTTTGAGATTTGGCAAGCGGATGATGGAGAGAAGGAAGAGACTCTAGAAAGTGGTAGAACCAAGATATTAACCCAGAATCTCATTCCAGAGCCCATGCTTTTGGCTACCAATACTCAACTGGTTTCTCTGTCATCACCCCAGTATACATCTTACACAATTACCAAAACAATTTCAGTCTATGTATACATTTTTTCTTTTTTTACTCATCTCAATGTCCCCAAGGTTCACTGGATTATGTTTGTGTGTCCTACTAAATATGAGTCTACAAGTATGTTATGGCATCCAGCCCTTCCACCTCAGACAAAAGATGGTATCTATATTACCATAGTTTTATATGAGCCTTGCAGGTAGAGATCTGCACTTGCGTGAATCTTTAAATGCTATGATGATAATGAAGCTGATTTATGCTGCTTACTAAATGAGTCCCCAGGGAGGCTTGGAAACTGTGGCATGAAATCAAAGGCAACTTGCTGATAGCTTGTGATGTGGCAAATGGTCTTCAGGGCTCAATGTTTCTAAATCCTTGGCGAGATTTGGACCAGGGCTATATGGACTTGTCCACTGAAGGGCTCCCACACGTGGGCAGTAAAGACTCCATGCCTGTGATCTGGTGATGAGGCATGGAATGATTGAAGCATGCCATTCCTTTGTTTTCTCTAGGTGTTATCTTCAAATTCAATACTTGTCTTAATAATTAAACAATAAACAAGTAAAATAATACAATAGTAACAAAATAATCTGTTATTATTAAAAAATGACAAAGCTTTCAGATACTTTTAATCAAGTGAAATGGGCCCTGTGGGAAGTGTGGCATTTTTGACATGCCATCTCATCCTGCATTTCACAGAGCACTAGTTAAACAAAGGTGATGTGGTTTAGAATGTTTGAGTTGTGAGCACTTAAAACAGTCACTGTAATATCAAGTGAGGATGAGAGGATCCATGAGGCAGTTTCTGCCAGTTTGAGGTCTAGGACTGCTTAGTCTTTGTAGCAACTGTTTTCAGTATTGGTCATCTGATTACTCTAATACAAGCCACATGGGTCCCCAGTGATGCTACTAACATAATGAGCAGTATCTCCTTGCCCCTTGAAATTCTAAGATTCTGTGACTCGGAGCCAAACCTACAGCATTACCCATTGTTTCTCTGCATTGCTAAGAGCTAGTTTTCTTACTGCTTCTACTGTTGGAGTGCGTTTGGTCTGTCAGTGTTTAAAGTTTGTTGTTTGTTAGCCTGAATGAAAAATCCAGTACCTCTACAACTTCAACATTCCAAGTCCAGTTACACCAAGCATCTGGTCAGTTAGTAACCTGATTATACTTGACAACTTCAGTTTCTCTAGGATTTCACTAGCTGTTCCCTCTTCTCTCTCTCCAGTTCTTCTTTTTCTTTAAATCCTTTTCGTTTAAGAGCAAAGGATTCCTCTCTGTCTCATGCCTTGTAGTTTCATCCTATTCCCTGAGTCGTTGGCTTCAGGTGACATTCCTGCCATGCAAGATCCACCTACCCCTAAGAGAACCTGCTAATGCATTTGTTTTTCCCCAACAAAGGCAATTCTCTTGCTAAGAATACTTCTCATTCCAGCTACCAGGAGAGTAAAATGTTCTTTATCTAACTGCTCTTCCTAATAATAAAGCAACGAAGGTTGAGAGCGATTTATTTTCTTTTAAAAATAAATTAGTACAAACTCGAGGTTATCTTGGTAATAGTAGCACTGTCTCTCTCCCTTGCATTCTAATATGCTGTCATGAATAAAAGTGAAAAGGCATGACGTTACAGCTCGTTCAAAGGGAATTGAGCATAGGGGTGCTATCTGTGTATTGCAGGGACAAAAGAGCTCTTCTACTTTGCCTAGTTCCTGAAGAGTAGTTATCTAGCATCTGCTGCTACAACCTCCAAAGTCAATTTTACAGCCTCTCAGTCCAGCACATCATGCTTTGGGCAATACTGACAAATTGTTCTTTGTGTTGAGCTGCTATCAGCCTTCTGGAGCTTCCATCTTGTATTCTAACTCTATCTGCATACATTCAGACCGAAATAATTGTGACTTACTTTAGCCCTGCACAGTGTCTATCCTAAAATATGTATTTGTTTCTTTTTTATTTTTGAAAGTGGGTAATACCATTGTTTCCACATCAATATCATTTTACCCTGTATCTGGGGTCAGGGAAAAAAACAAAGGGAAAAGCCCCACCCAACCTCCCACCCATCCCAGATCCCCAACGGGAGGCGTGCTCTGAGGGTCCTGCTCATACAGTTTCGATAGTTCATCAGTTCTGGATTGCTGCCAATTTCTCAGTTCCAATCGCAATGAATCGTATTCAGAATCCACTGGCTGACAGTCTCTTCATGGTTGGGGTTCTAAGACCAGCAGTTCAGTTGTTGGGATCTCCAAAGAAACTTCATCTGAGTTGATTCCAGGCCTGATTCTTGCGCGAGTTTGCAGCGCCCAAACAGCACATGTGATAATCAGGGGGAGGAGGCAAAGCTGACAGGGGAATGTGGGCTCACCTGCTGGACAACTACTTCCATTGGAAAGCGTGAGTCGGGATGGGGGCAGATCAGAATAAGCAGGGCTGTAACACCTGTGGGCCTCATGTGGACTAGATAAGGGAAGGGCCACGGTGGGCTGACTGTTCCGACTGGTGCAAGCAAAAACTAGAGTGGGTGAGGGTTGGTTGGGCTAGCCGCAGTACTAGCTGACAGAGGCTGGCACTTGGAGCTAATTCTGTCAAGTCAAATGCCAGAACTACCTGGAGAGTGCATAATCTGGGAGTGAGTGTGGCCTAGAAGGGAAATAGTGGGCACTTCCTTCGGGGCTACCACTCTCATTAGACAGCACGAACACCAGGACAGGGGCAGGGGTGGCTGTATAGAAGGGCACCTGCCAGTAGGTGTGTGGGCTGGATAGTAGGTTGGTTGGGTTGAGCTGGGCTTCAATGCCCATCAACACGTGCGAGAGCTAAACAGGATGTGGGACAGACTTGACAAGCCTGCATTGTGTACTGGACAGCATGGGAACCAGGGTAGGGGGCAGAACTGGTGGGGGTTATGGGGAGTCGCCCCAACCAGACTGCAGCTCCAACCAGTTTCCGTGAGGACCGAGTATGAAGTGGGCAGGATCGAACTGGACTACAACACCTGTTGGTTCACGAGGAAGACAGGGCTGGAAACAGAACGAACCCAGCAATTGTAACGAGCAGCATGAGCATAAGCTGATTGGTGTGACGGACGGTGTCGGACTCTGTACTAAAATATGTATTTGATAAATCACTTACCTGCTTAGAATGTCTTCATGGTTGTTTACTACCCAGTGTAATGATCAGCTTTTTGTTACTTTAACTAAAATATTTGAGAGGAGCTTCTTGGGGGGGGGAGGTGTTTTTCAGCTGACTGTTTAGATGTTATGGTGGCACCACAGTCCTGTGTCTGTGTCATGGCAGGTGCAGAGGAATAATCACAAGTGCGTCAGGAAGCAGAGATAGGGATAGGAGGAGAGGGAGAAAGTAGGAGGAATGCAAACTCAAATAATAATCAGCTCTCTCAAAGATGCGCTGTCCAAGAGTGTACTTCCAGTGACCTCACCACTTCCCAACAGACCCACCTCTCTGATGCCACAATTAGATCAATAGCCATAACTAGTTTATCTACATGAATTTTGGGAAGACAAGTCCTATTTAACCAATAACACCCACAGAATGAAATCTTAACTACCTTAGCTAACTGGTGCCCTTGTTAAGTTCTTCATAACATCCTTTTCCGTCTTAACCTCCTGTTTATCCCCTGTCTTTGTGGCATTTCTTTGAGTTATCTTTTACTCCACAAAAATTATGTCCTTCTATTTCTTTTGATTTGTTTGCCTGCCCCCACTGTAAATAGATTTTTTTTAAAAAATTTTTTATTGTATTTTTTGACAATCTTTACATAGTGAATTACGGTAAAAAGTTTCAAGGGCTATAGGGAAGTGGGTAAGACTATTATCTCCATATCGTATCTTTCATGTATCTGAGATAAACGAGTATATTAAGGAAGAAGCCCCACCCAGTTTCCCACCCACCCACCCCAAGTCCCGGATTTGGGGCATGCTCTGAGATACTTGCTCAAGTGTTGTTGATAGTTCACCAGTTATGAATTGCTGCCAGTCTCGCCACTCCAAGCACAATGAGGTCGTTGAAGAATCCACTGATTGATGTAGTCCATCATAGAGTTTCCGTTTGCCCAGTATTTCGCTGCCAACATATAGCTCAGGTGGTCGACTTGTTCTGTCTTCTGTCTTTTCTTGACTAGGGTTCTGAGTCCAGCATTTCGATTGGGGAGATCCCCAAAGAAACTTTGACATATTCCCAGACCGGATTCTTGTATTTACTAGCAAGCACAGGGCCCGGCACAGTCCATCACCCCGATCAGCTGGTGGTTGCAATTGCTGGGTTGTTTCTGTTTTCACCCCCAACTTCCACTGGAACTAATGGGTGTTGTAGTCCAGCCTGGTTCTGCCCAGCACACACTTGGCCCTCACATAAACCAGTGGGAGCTGCAGCCCAGTCAGAGGGACCCAAAATAACCCCCACCAGGCCTGCCCTCTACCCTGGTTTGCCAGTATGTGTAGCAGATTAGTCCAGTCTGTCCCACATCCCATCTGGCCCTCACACATGTCAATGGGTATTAAAGCTTAGTTCCATCTAACCAGTTCAACTATCCAGCCCTCACGGATGTTGTTGAGTGCCTCTCTGCCTAGCCACCTCAGCCCCTGTCCTAGTTTTCATGCCCTCCCATGGGAGTAGTAACCCAAGAGGGAGAAGCCCACTATTTCCATCCCAGGTCACTCTCAATCCCAGTTTATGCACTCTTCAGGTGGTTCTGTGGTTTGACTTGACAGAATTAGCCTCCAGTGCCAGCTTCTGCCAGCTAATGCTGTGTCTAAGCCCAAACAGCCCTCACCTACTCTAATTTATGCTTGCACCAGTAGGAATAATCAGCCCAGCCTGGCTTTTCCCTGCTCTAGGCCACATGAGGCACACAGGTGTTGTAGCCCTGCTTAGTCTGGTCTGCCCCCATCCCAGCCCACGCTCTCCAGTGGGAGTAGCTGTCCTGCAAGGGGACCACCCCCTGAATCTCCCTGCTAGCTCTGCCCCCTCCCTTCCTGGTTCTCACGCATGGTGGTTGGGCGCTCCAGTCACATCTGGTACAGGCAACCTCACCCTGGTGTTCCATGTTGTGCACTGGTTTTTGTTGCAACCAAACCTGGCTCGACCCACACTCTGTTCTGGTGCTCAGATTCACCAGTGGATGACATAAACTGATTCAGCCTGCTCTGCCCCCGACCCATGCCAAAGTATGCCAGTGGGAAACTTTCCATGGCCTATTCTGGGCTGTTTCCTTCATGCTTCTTGCACTTACCTTCCAGGTCTGTGTCCTGCCAGAGGAGTTGCCCAGGCTCCTCCATCAGAACCTCTCCCAGTGCTAGATTATGTGCATAGCAGGGGATCCATGAGCCAGCCCTGTTCAGTTCACCTCCTGTCCTAGCAGGAACAGTGGCTTTTCTTGGCTGGTTTTCAACCCAAACTGGTCCTTGCTGTTGGTTGTTTCAGCCCAGCCATGGCTCGTCCATACCCACATATGGCTCACATATGACTCAGTAGGGGTTGAGACCTAGCCTAGTCCATCCCACCTCTACCCTGGTCCTCCAGGACACCAGACAGTGTTGGGGTCTGGCCTGGACTGGTGCATCCAGTCCCAGTCCACACTAGTGCCAAGGGAGACTACAACTGTTTGCTGGTTAGAACGCAGCCCCCGTTCCAGCACAGGCGCTCCTTGGTGGGAACCTCAACCCAGTTAGGGTGTCTCCTTACGTCCCCAACAAGGCCTGTTCCCAGCCACAGATCACGTGCATGCCAGTGGTTGCTCTGACTCAGCTTTGCTCAGTCCCTCACTTGTCCTGGCCTCTGCCTTATCCACTGTGGCTTAGCGTCCTTGACTCACGTAGACCAGTAGGTACAAGAGTCTAGCTTGGCATGACCTGTGCTCCATCCCGGTTTCTAGTTTCGCTTGTAGGCTAAGGTTTGCTCAGTCCTGCCTGGTGCACCCCATTCCATTACCAATTTACACATTAGTCAACTGTTGGAGCTACTTTGCCCAGCTTTTCTGACCCCCAGGTCTAGACCACATGTTCACCAGCGGGAGCTATGACTTGCCAGGGACCGTTTCCCAAGTTCCTCCACTTGATCCCCTCCCAAACCCAGTTCTCATACATGCCAATGGGTTTTAGGCCAGGCCCAGTGCAGTCTGGGTCTCCTACATGGATGTAGGGTCCCAAAGCTTTGGGCCATCCTCTACTGCTTTTCCAGTTATAAGCAAGGAGCTGGATCAGAAGTGGAGCAACTGGGACATAAACTAGTGCCCATGTGGGATCCTGGTGCATGCCAGACAAAGATATAGCCACTGAGGCATTGTGCTGACCCTATTCAGAGCTTTTATAGAAGAAAGATTTTATTTATTTGTTTGAAAGGTATAGAAACACAGGGGAACAGAGCTCTTCCATATACTGGTCCACTCCTGAAATGGTATACAAAAAAGGGGCTAGGGTACATCAAAGCCAGTAGCCTTGAGCCAGGAACAGCATCTGGATATCCTAAGTGTGTGGCAGGGGTTTAAACACTATTAGACTACCATCCACTGCTTTCCTGGACTCATTAGCAAGCAACTAGATTGGAAACATGGTATCTAGGACTTGATTCAGTGATTCAATATGAGGGGCCGCCATTGAAAGTGCAGTGTTGGCCCCTGGGGACCTATGCTTTAGTAAACGGGAGGCAACACTGCAAGAAGTAGTTCTGCTAACCAGATTTCTAATGGTAGCTGAAGAAGTACTCCCATGGGATTTAAGGGATATGGTGGTCTCCCTTTGGGATAGATTCCAAAGAAGCCCTGGTCTCACAGGACAGAGAGCGTTGCCTCAGGGACCAGTGGTGGTTTCTCCAGCCACCTGCCGGCAGGTCTTGATAGTTTTTTTTTTTTTAAAGATTTTATTTTTATTACAAAGTCAGATATACAGAGAGGAGGAGAGACAGGGAGGAAGATCTTCCTTCTGATGATTCACTCCCCAAGTGAGCCGCAACAGGCCGATGCGCGCCGATCTGGTGCTGGGAACCAGGAACCTCTTCCAAGTCTCCCACACGGTGCAGTGTCCCAGTGCATTGGGCCGTCCTTGACTGCTTTCCCAGGCCACAAGCAGGGAGCTGGATGGGAAGTGGAGCTGCTGGGATTATAACCAGCGCCCATATGGGATCCCGGGGCATGTTCAAGGCGAGGACTTTAGCCGCTAGGCCATGGCGCCAGGCCCAGGTCTTGATAGTTTCTAAGGCATTTGTGGAAATCACCTGCAGATTCCTGAGCAGCGTCTGGTAAGAATTTCTGCTGAAAGTGAACCTGATTCACTTTTGTGTACAAACTTATCTGTTGCAAAATTCTTCACCATAAGTTTTGTAGCTTCATCTAGAGTAACTCCAAATAACTGTGGCAACAGACCTCTGTGGAGTAAGAAGCCTTCATAGTACAGCACTTTCTGAAAACATCCAAAGCTGTTTTCCTATTTGCCCTTTATCTCTCTCTCTCTCTCTCTCTCTCTCTCTCTCTAGTTTGCTTGTAAAGTCAGAGTTAGAGAGAGAGAGGGAGAGAGAGAGAGAGAGAAAGAGAGAGACAGAAATATCATTCATCTGTTGATTCACTCCTCAAATATCCACATGTCTGCAACTGAACTGATCCAAAGCTGGGAGCCAGGAGCCTTTTCTGGGTTTCCCACATTGGTGCAGGTGCTAAAGGACTTGAGTTATCCTCTGCAGCTTTCACAGGCTGTTAGCAGGGAGCTGAATTGGGAAACAGAGTAGCAGGGAGACAATCAAGTACCCTTGTGGGATGCTGGCACTCTAGGCAGAAGATTAGTCAATTATGCCACAGCACCTGGCCCTCTCTCTATTCTTAGATAGAGTGCAGTAAAACATTTTGTATTCAATAGTCACTTTCTGCTGAGGTGGGAAAGTTGAGTCCCATATTTAGGAAGTACTAACAAACCTCTCAGTGTTGTAATCATCTAGGTGAACTTGACTCCTCCAGTAGAGGGATGTGTTGAAAGCCCTGGGCAAGCATCAGTGTGACATACAACTGTTTTAAATTGAAAGATGCAAACCTTTACCAAAAGGTTAGAAATTCAGGGGCCATAGATTAGTACAGGATAATCAAAGGTCCTATGAGTGGTAAAAACGAATTTAAATTTTAAATGGCCTTTTAAACAATTTCCCAAATAGTGCAAGCTGCAGACTTTTGTTGTCCAGACTTTACAAGTCATGTAACTTGTTTGTAGATTTCTTTTCTTTTTTTCCCTCTTCTCCTCTCCTCTTCCTTTTCCATTCCCTTTCCTTTAGCTTCTTTTCCCTTTCCTCTTTCCCTTTCCTTTTTTCCCTCAAGATTTATTTTCTAGCTCAACTAAGTCCATGCACATGCATGGGTCCGAGGCCTTGTACCATTTTCTTTGCTTTTTAGGTGCATTAACTGGGAGCTGGATCAAAAGTGGAGTAACTGGGACTTGAACTGGCACCACACGCAGTGGCTTTATCTACTGTGTCAAGCACTGGTCCCTATAGATTTCTTTCTTTTTTTTTTTTTAAAAAAAAGATTATTTATTTTTATTTGAAAGGCAGATTTACAGAGACAGAGACAGAGAGAAATCCTTCATGTGCTAGTTCACTTCTCAAATGGCTATAATAGCCAGAGCTGAGCCAATCAAAAAGCCACTTGGGTCTGCCACATAGGCGTAGGCAGTTAAGAACTTGAGCCATCACCTACTGCTTTTCCAGGCCATAAGCAGATGGTTGGATTGGAAGGGAGCAGCTGAGACTAGAACCACATGAGATACCGGCACTGCAGGTGGAGCTTTAGTCTGTTGAGACACCATGCTGCCCTCTCACCCCATAGAATTCTTTAATGTTCATCTTGACTTCTCGAGTGTTTGTCTTGGTACAAGAATTGCTCGTTATTACATAGACTGCCTCCTGTTCTACAAGGAAATAGCCCTGACTAGGTGATTGTCTAACAATGTTGGCCAGGGAGTTGGGCAATACTTTTTCCTGAGGGTTTGACATGTATTAGGTGCTAGAATCTTTAGAATTGGTTAAAGTTCAGATGGTCACTTCTTAGTAGGGAGAAGCCCTCACAGTGGTTGCCAACTGTATTAATCAGCTTTTCATTACTTTAAAACACCCAAGAGAAGATTTGGGGGAAGGAAATGGTTTATTTCATTTTACAGTTAGGAGGTTCATAGGTAAAGATTAGGTGGTTTCATTAGTCTGGCATCTGAAAAAGGCTGAAAATGATCTAGTGGGTACAGAGAAATACATGCTGAGCCAGGAAGCAGAGCAGGAAAGTAGGTCAACATCAGGTTAAATAACCAGTCTTGTCACCGAACTACCTTCCAAGGCCAAGATCCAGTGACTTAAAGTCCAGGCTTACCTGTCAATGCTGTAGTTAGATCAAGTCCTCTACCTGTAAGCCAATCACCCCTTAATTTAAGACTTTAGAGTTAAAATATCTGCGTGAGTTTGGGGAGTTTGATATGAGGGATTCTCTCCTTAAAGAGGAGTTGCAAAATTATTTTAGCCCCTCAGTGGGAGTGAGAAAGGCCTCCTCCTATCCTGTAAATCTATCAACAGATAGCAGGAGGTATTTTGAGTCCTGATGCTCGGGGGAGTGGGGGTGGGAGGAATCTAAGTAAAACCCATGTGCCAATCTTCTCATGGGTAGGACCCTCTGTGGTGGGTTGGCTTTACCAGCAAAGGTAAGAGGATGATTTGGGTGATTATTACAGATTTCACAAGAGAGGGTCCCTCCTTTATGGTCTTTCTTAGGCCTTTCCTTCTAAAGACCCTGTGGACTAATTTCCAGAAATGGGTAGCAATATGAAATTATTTAATGAACTTTCACTGGTTTGTCCCTGGGGTAAGCAACCTTATCATTTGGTGAGTAACCTGGTATTCTCTTCTCCAGATCTCAATGTTTCAGTCTCCTTGTGTTCTCATTGGAAATTCTGGTGATGGCTAAGAATTTTGGAAGGATCTTTCATTAGGGCTAGTATCTTGTGAGGCTCCTAAGAGTAGACATGTTCAACAGGCTTGTCTGCCCTATTGTTTCCCTTGTTAACAATGAACTCATTCTCTCTGTGGTCCTTATAATGAAGGGCTGCCACCAGTTAAGGAAGTTGATCTATTTCTAAAAGAAGTAAAATAGGTCTTCATGTTTATAGGGAAGCTTTTGACTGCTAATGTTTCTCCCATTCCTACTATATGGTGTGATAAGTATGCATCATCAAAACCAGTTTCTCAAGTCAGTATACATATTGATAGTCTCCCCCTTTGCTAAGTATCAGTCCTGATTTAGAGCAACCATTTGGGAGTTGTGGATAGAAGCACCTGTGCATTCATGGCATTACATAAACTCACCACAACATAGCCTGCCTTCCTGACTCCTTCCCCTACAAAAACTGTTACCATCAGTGTACCATTCAAGGTCAGGGTCCTTGGAAGTCTCATCCTAGAAACTGGGCCATTTGGAAAAGATTTGTTCCATCATCTCAACACGTTCATTTTGTAGAGGCTCCTCATCTATAGCTAAAAGGAGCATGGGTGGGCTTAGACTTTCACAGACCCTTAAGATAATGTCAAAGGCGTTGAATAGATGGCATTGGTGCTTAGTTTCCTAATTATATCCTCTGAGCTCTAACCCTGTCTATATCTGGTGAGATGTTTATATTACTATGAATGATTCCAGGATGAATTTAGAGATCCTGTTGTCCAAAAGTTCTATGGCAGCCACTGCTATGAGATAGCTAGATCCAACTGTGCTGAAAAGTGGTTCATTGTCATCTGGATAGGCCCTAGACTTTGACGAAGGCTCCTCAAGGTGAATCTCAACTTTTCAGTCATAAACAATGAACAATTTTTCTATGTTTTCCTAAGTGTTACCAAGAAAGGAACATATACTTTGGTGACTAAAACCTTTCCATATGCTAATTCACTTAAAAGGGTGGAAAATGAGGGGGAAAGAAAATGACAATTAATTTCACACTAGAACAGAGGTCCAAAGGGGAGGATCTTAAAGGCGGGCTTTTCCCTGAGGGGTTTTTAGGATAAGGTAGAGACTTTATGGAGGAAAGTATGCCAGGTGTGGCATCTAGAATGCCAGCAAGGATGAGGAAGAGGGTTTAGAAGCCCATTTGAGTAGGGGGCTATTTTTGGGCTAAATATATGGCCAATAAGGTCCGGATCAGGGACTGCATATGGGGGTGCTGAAGAATGCTAATCATCAATGGGATTAAGGTCCTGTGACACTGCTGCTTGAAACACTGAACATGGGTGATGTCTCCCCAGCTTTCCTTCACATAGGAGAAACAAATTGACTTGGAGACTGGTGTTGTAATTTAGTGATCTGTTCATGTACCATGTCGCCTGATTCTCTTGCTTGTACCGAGTACAGGAGTAATGCAACAAAATATTATCTTTTTCCTTGTTAAGCCATCCAACCTCCATTGTGCCCAGTTACTCAAAATAAAGCTCCAGAGAAGAATCCATGGGAACACTGGGTGCTTCTTATAATAGGCCTTTCAGTAGAATTTGTGGCCTACAATGAAAGGTACAGGAGCTGGGTGTAATCCCTGTGGCTGGACTGCTCAGCAACCATGAAAGTGGGTGGAGTCTAGGGAAGCCTGAGCAGTGGTGTGGCTGACTGGATCCCCAATCCACATGGCTTTGGCTGGGGGTACCTGTGCCATGCCAGGCTTCCTGCTGGGGGTCCTAGCTCCTCATCCACTGCTGCTAGATGGGGGAGGGTCCTGGGCTTGTACAAGCCTGATATCCAAGAATTTCCTCCATCCACAGCGACCATGCTGGGACGGATCTTGGATGGCTTTGGGCATGCACAAGATCATGGCTCTACCCACTGCCACCAGCTTGGTGGGAAAAGTCCAGGTAAGTCTGAGCAGTGGTATGGATGACTGGATCCCACAGCCACAGCCAAGTGATTGTGCCATGTTTCCTGCTGAGGATCCTATCTCCCCATCCATTACTGCTAGGAGGGGGGTGGGTCGTGGGATTATGGGTGCTACTCTTTGCCCACTGGCCACCTGGTGGCAAGCTCTGGGGTCTTAGCAGTATGGAACTGCCTAGGGACATTCATGGATAAGGCCACTGTATGTGTAAGTGAGGAATGAATCCTGAGGGACACTCAACGACAGGGCCACTATAATTGCAGGTAAGCAAGGGGACTGAGACCTGGTGGTTTGAGGGGAAAAACCTGAAGATGTTTATGGGTCAGACTGATATACCATCCCACATGGAAGTCTTGGGTTGGGCTTGTTAGCATGGAACATGACTGCCCACCACATGCCAGAACACATGAAAGCTATGGCTGGGGGCCTGTCTGGCAGGGCTAGATCCCAGTGCCTGACAGTGAGTGTTGGATCAGGGAATGACTCACATTAGACTGGGCCGTGACAACAACCATCACACAAGAGAAGCAAATCTGGGGGTGAATTCTGTGGAGAATATGTGGGCCCAACCCTATGGAACTACAAGTCCTGCTGGTTAGCTTGAGAGTTGGGATGGTGATAGAATGAGCTAGGCGTGACCATGGAACTCACCGATGCTCACCAGTACTGGGGCTGGGAACAAGTGGGACAGGTCCAGGCTGCAGCACCTGCATGAGCACCCTAAAACAGGGTGTGGGGTGGGCCAGGCCACACCAGCTCATACAAAGGCCAGGACAGATGGGGCAGGGAGAGGTTCTGATGGAGGAGCTTAGGGAACTCCTCTGTCAGGACACAGTCCATGCAGATGAGCACAAGAACCAATTAAGATAGCAGCCAGACCAGGCCATGTTGCAGTACTCACGGACTTACCTTTGGTTCAGGTCTGGGGTGAGCCAAGTTGGGCCAGTACATATCACCTGCTGGCAAATCCAAGAGCCAGAATAGTGTGTGGGTCATGCCAGGTGAGCCGCAATACCAGCCATTAAGGCCGGGACAAGGGCTGCCTGGACTGGCGAGGCTGTAGTCCCCACCAGGGTGAGCTGGAACTGGGGGAGGACTGGGACAGTCCAGGCTACAATACCCACTGGCAAGTGCCAAGGTGAGGCAGGCCATATCAGATTAGACTACAGTGCCTGACCAGCACATGTGAGACCCCGGGAGAGTGAGTGAACCCGGTAGGGGGGCTTCAAGGAGATCCTCTACTGGGCCACCATTCCCATTGGTGAGTGTGAGAGCTGAGATTGGGGGCAGATCAGGCTAGGCAGGGCTACAACTTCTGTTGGCCTGAATGTAAGCTGGATCGGAGACAAACTAGGCTGGGCAGACTGTACCTATGGATACATGCATAAGCAAGAAGGGGTGAAGGTTGGTTGGACTTTGTGGTAACATCAGCTAGCAGATGCTGGCACAGGGGGAAAGCTCTGTTGAGCTAAACTGCAGTACCACCTGCAGGGAGCAAGATCTGGGAGTGGGAGTGGGCCCAGCTGGGGAAACAGTGGGCACCTCTTTCTTAGATTACCACTCTGACTGGTGAGCGTGACTGAGACAGGCATGTCTGGACAGTGGCGCTCACCAGCACATGTGTGTGTTGGATAGTGAGGCTGGTTGGGTTGAACTAGGCTTCAAAGACCATTGGCATATATAGGATCTGAATGGGTTGTGGGTCAGACAGAAGCAGTCTGCTCTACAAACTGGCTAGCATGGGAACCATGATCTGAGGCATGCATGTTGTGGGTTATTGTGGGTTACTGTGATTAGGCTTTAGCTCCCACTGGTTTGCGTGGTGCCGAGTGTGTGGTGGGCATGATTGGGCTGGACTGCAATATCCATTAGTTTGCATAAAAGAGAGGGGTAGAGACAACTAATCCAGCAATTGAAAATAACAGTGTGTGCATGAACCAATTTGGGTGAAGGACTGTGCCAGAACCTGTATTGACATGCACACACAATCATCAGATCTGGGATTGTCTTCGATGAAGTTTCTTTGGCAGTTCCCTCCCAAGTGAACTGCTATATTCAGAACTGCAACCATAGAGAGAATTGTAGGTTCCATGGTCTGACTGTGGAGTGCATATGTCAGAGTGGAGCCTCTTCAGTGGCTTAGATGGAACAGTGGACAGCATATCCAGATGCACATGGAGGTTATTGGAGTACACTGGAGCCTGCAGAAGACACCTGATACCATAACAATGGATGGAGAACAGAACAAATTGGTCAACTACCCCAGCCAAGAGTTGGCAGTGAATACCTGGGCAAATGGAGACTCTAAGGTAGACTGTGTCAGCCAGTGGAGTCTGAAGAGATTTCATCGCGATTGGAGTGGCAAGATCAGCAGGAATACCGAACTGTTTAACTATCAAAACCACTTCAACAAGACTGTTGGACCTTCCCTACATCGGGGATCCTGGGATAGTTGGGAGGCTGGGTGTGGCTTCTCCCCTTATCTCCTCCCTCCCTCCAGATATAGGAAGGAAAAAAGATACTGTCAAAATAATGGTCTCACCCATTTTCTTCAAACCCTTTACACCCAAATAAAATATATAAAAATTATCAAAAATAAAATTTATACTTTTAATACCCTACGTTATTCCATAATGGGGTGGGAGAGCGGAGAAATCTTCCATCACCCTAGAAGTTATGAGGAAGACGTGAAATATTAGTTACTTCTCACTAGGGTATTGAGGATTTCTCTGCACACCCCTCCTAAAACTGTTCTGTACCTAAACTGTTGACATATGTCTTGTTGGAGTTATGAGCCAGTCTAGACTACCCGAAAAAAAGCCAGGTTCAGCAAAATCATGCTCCAATGCCATAAAAGGCTAAATATTATAATGAAAATAGACACAAGACAGCTGAACAGTAATCTATAGCTATTTTAAGATGTATAGAACCCGGTTGTATATAAACTAAAATTGAAATGTCAATGAAGAAGTCACAGGATGTGGTTCAGAACTTGCATTTTTTTTTTAACATATTGGTTACTCAATACTATGTCAATTAACTCCATAAGGTTATAAATCGTTGCTGATATTACGTTGGGGCTTTTAATCGATCGAGATGAGACTCTGCGGGCTCTACCTTCAGACCAGAGATGGTCTCCCCAAGAAGCTGTTGAACTTATCTGGACAATAAGATGCTGGACTCTGCTTGGTATATGCTTACAATGAAAGAATTTCAACTGAACTTGAACTGTGGTAATGCAACAAGGTGGAGGAATCCACCATGGGGGGAGGGTTTGGGGAGGGGTGGGGGGAATCCCAGTGCCTATGAAACTGTGTCACATAATGCAATGTAATTAATAATAATAATAATATATATATTATATATATTATATATAATATATATTCTATATATATATAAAGCAATGATATACACACAAAAAAAATTTGTTAAAAAAATAAAGTGCTCCTAGGTGGAAAGGAGGAGGCCTGGATCCCAACCATGAAGACTCCCAGATCTTCACCATGGACTATTAATATGAGCAACAAGGATTATATCCCAACTGCCAAGGAAGCCATCGGAATTGGAGTGTTCTCGGAGGCCGAGTACTCTGAGGTCACCCACCCCCAACCGGAGCTTCCGCAGGGGATGAAAGAAGTCCAAACACTACCGTGCAGAAACCAACGTCATCGGAACGACAACTAGAAGCCCTGAGCAGTCCGCAGAAACAGAAGAACAATAAATGTCCCACGGGACCAGGGAGGAGAGCTTTCTCTGGTCCAAGTCTGGCTCCACCTCTGGACCCCCGCCCTCCTTCGCATGACCATTGGGATCGCTCCGGAAACCCCTCATAGCAAACAAACATACAAACTAAAAAATCCTAAAATAAATAGAAAAACAACAAAAAGTAGGGCTTGGAATCTGACAGGAAAGAGCTGGCATGGATTGGCTCATGCCTCGCTGGGTGGGACACAAAGATTAGTCACTCCTCACCATGGTGTTGAAGATTTCTCTGCACAACCCTCCCCCCCCCAAAAAAAATTGTTCTGCACCTTAATTGTCGACAAATGTCTTGTTAGAGTTACAAGCCAGTCTAGATTATCCCAAAATCTGCCAAGTTCAGCAAAATTATACTTCAACACAACAAATGGCTAAACACTAAAATGAAAATAGACACGAGACAGCTGAATAGTACCCTGTAGCCATTTTAAGGTATATAGCAGCCAGTCCTGTATATAAACTAAAATTGAAATGTCCATGAGCTAATCACAGGATGTGGTTAAGAACTTGCATTTTTTTTTTTTTAACATACTGGTTACTCAAAACCATGTCAATTCCATAATGTTGTAAATTGTTGTTGATGTTAAGTTGGGACTCTTAATTGACTGGGATGATATTCTACCAGCTCTAACTTCAGACCAGAAATGGTCTCCCCAAGAAACTGTTCAATTCATCTGGGCAATAAGTTGCTAGACTCTATGCTTGGTATATGTTTGCAAGGAAAGAATCTTGATTGAATTTGAACTGTAATACTGCAACAAGGTGGAGGAATCCACCATGGGGGAAGGGCATGGGGAGGGGTGGGGGAATTCCCAGAGCCTATGAAACTGTCACATAATGTAATGTAATTAATAATAAAAAAAAAAAGAAATGAGTGCACTGCATGTTTCAACATACAGTGTTATGGAGTGCAGCCAGTGATGGTAGAAGTCTCTGCGAAGTCTTACTTTATTGCTCCTTCACCTCTCCTTGTATACTCTTCCTCCCAACATCCTAATTTAGCCAGGATATTGGGTACAGATGAGTCCAATTAGTCCAGATGATTTTAGCTGCAAGCCCAGTTCCTGTTCCTGCCCATCCCAATAAGCACTAATCAACTCCTTAACCCACAACACCTAGGTATTTGCTCCTGCCCACCTGTGACTCATCTACCAACTGAGAGGAGATGGTATTGCATTGTTGTGTAACCACGCCCCTCACAAGCCCCTTTAAAAGGCCGGTGAAGTGGGGGGCTCACTCTTTCTGGTCAGTGCTTCTGTTACTCTGGTACCTCAACTCTTGGCTGACCCAGGACAGGTAATCCCCTGAGCATGGTCTCTGTCTACTGCTTTTATTGGACAATGATGTAGTAATGTTGTTTCTGGTTTGTGTACTATCAGGAGTTCCAGGAGAGGTGAGGCCTACCAGTAGTGGAATGTGGGCAGAGAAGCCAGGGAAGGGTGAATGTCTGCAGGTTTGTAAGCGTGTTCAGGTTATTTGTTGCATGTCTGTTAGGATAACAGATTAGGGAATGTTAGGGGAAGCTGGGACATAGGTCTTTAGTTTAATGAATAGACTTAAGGGTAATGACCATTTGTTCCCCTTTGAATTATGTTTGGTTGGATTATGGTTGGTTGGATTGCCATATTGACCTGTGAATTGCTATTTTTAGTATGCTTTATTATCACCAAGCTTGCTCATACCCCGTCACAACAGCACCACTACAAGTTGGAGCGTGACTGATGTCAGGTGTAACCTATTGTTGAATTCCTACTGTTATATGGATAACTTTTAGCCATGATTTTGAAACTAAATTGTAATGTCTAAGTTTATGTTTAATGTGACTTGTAAGTTTTTTGAAGGTACACTGAACTACATGAGCTTTGTGACCTTGGGTAAGTCAAGTGAGCATATCTGTGGCTCCAAAGTGGCCTTTCCCTAGTTCAAGTGTTGTAATGTGGTGTTACTAAGAGCAGAGGCCTTGAAGAGGTGATTAAGTGGAGAAGGTCACTTATGAATGCACAAAATCTCTTTAAGCAGGCTTTGGAATGCCTGCCACTAAGACAAGGCTGGAAGCCTCCCCATTGTAACAACCCTGGTATTTGCCTTCTGGAGCTGAAGGGAGAATTGCGTTTGGCAGACCTGGGAAAACCTCAATTTGGGGGGTTCAACCCTACCTGTTGAAGAACCTAAATGTTTTCTGCTTTTGTGATTTCTGTCTGTCTTGCTTGGCCGGGGGCTGTGTGAACTCCAGGCCTTACAGTCCAAGTCACACCCAGCAGGACACCTGCAGGTCATGTAGGCAGAGAGCACTCCTCAGGAAGGAGGCCTCAAGTGTTAGATAAGACCCACTTCCTATTGCCCATCAGTTTGTACTTTTTGAAAGTTGCTTGCGTCAAGCCCACCAATAGAAGCCTGCCAACCTACTCTTTTTGAAAGTTAACAGTTGAACTGGCCAATCATGACTGTACACTTATGTGGAATTGACCTAAAATGTGTAAGAACCCTGTGCTGTTCAATCTCGCTCTTTCTTCTGCCCCTGCTGTTTCTGCTGCAGCATTGGCTGCAGCTGCCCCTCCCCATCAGCCCTGCTGGCAGCTGGGAGGCTAGGTTAGCCTGAATAAACCACCTTTTTTGCGTTTGCATGGGAAAAAAAATAAAGTGCTCCTGATTCTGAGTTGGCTGCAGATACATGGGGTAGGAAAATAGTGACAGATGAAATAAAAAAAGGAAGACAACAAAGATGTTTTTCCTTTGATCAGTATTGGTTGTTCTGTGGCATAATCTCAAATGTATATAGTATAATAATTTGTGTAGCATATGGTACCTAAACTCATGGAAAGATTTAAACATCAAAGTTCTCTGTTAATAGGAGGTGGAAACTTAATTCATGATGTTTAGGCGATGGGCCTCATGAAAAATCGGGATTCTGTGCTTGGAAGGTAGTTCTTGGAAAAGGGTTAGGTATAAAATTTTGAGTTGAGCTTGGCAGATCTTCCTCTGCTTCTTGACTAACACGTGGTGGTCCATTCATACATCCTTCTCTGGGTTCTCTGCTTTCACTGCTTGACATACCTGAGTTTGTACTGCCAACCTTTGTATCTGTGAGCCAAAATAAGCCTTCTTCCTTTAGAAATAGCTTAAGTATTTGTTGTAGTAATGTCAAATTAACATATATATACATGTGTATTTAAGCAAATATGTGAGTGTGTTGGTGCACATAAATGTGTCTGATGGCCATATGTATTTGAATACATATAAACATAGATATAAATTAATATATGCTAGCTATGAAAAAATGATAGATATGCCTTTTAAAATTGTGAAGGCAGGCCTGGAACAGTAGCTAGCATTTGAAGTCCTCTTCTTGCACATGCCAGGATCCCATATGGGTACCGGTTTGTGTCCCGGCACCTCACTTCCCATCCAACTCTCTGCTTGTGGCCTGGCAAAGCAGTCGAGTATAGCCCAAAGCTTTGGGATCCTGCATCCACGTGGGAGACCCTTCATTAAGAGCCCCTTCATGATGTCCTCATTGGAGTGATGCCTAGTGGTACTGTGGGAATGAAGCTGCAAAGGAAATGGCAGGAAACATGAAATGCCTGCTGCAGAAGGTTCTGAGAAGTGTGCCAGGCAAGCCTGGGAGAGCTGGAGACAGCAATGAGTAGCTGTAGCCTGGTGGGCAGAGTACCATAGACCCTCAGAAAACATGGTACCTTCTACCTGGGTTTCAAAGAATGCCTTGAACTAAGCAGAGACCTGCCACGAAGGCAGAGTGGCTATAGAGAACCTCCATTAGACAAGGACAAGTGAAAATGTGGGGTCAGAGCTACTGCAGAGAGCCTCCACCAGGGCAAAATCAAGTGGAGCTGAAGTGTAAGACTCCGATATGTGAGAACTAAAGCTATGACTGTGACCAGCAAAGCTGTAGTGATGTGATGTGACTATCCCTGCTAGAGTGTACTTGGGCCATGAGACATGGTGCTTTAGAATTGATTTTACTTTTAAAATTCAAAATGGAAAAAAAAAAAAGAAATAGGAGTGTGAGAAATAAAGTTGGGAAGATGTTAAAAAAGAAATATTCTAGAAGGTCAAATAAAAAATTTAAAAAATGCAGAACTGCAGAGAGAAAGATGGAGAGACAGAGAGAGGTCTTTCAGCTGGTTCACTCCCCAAATGGCTTTAATGGCTGGACTGGGTCAGACAGTTGTGCTGTCTTCTATTGCTCTCCTAGGTGCATTAGCAAGGAGTTAGATCAGAAGTGGAGGAACAGGGACTTGAATTGGCACTCATATGGGAAGCTGGCATTGCAATGGCAGCTTGACTCACTATGGCACAAGGCCTGATCTCTTTACATTTATTCTTCTTCCCTTATCAGATGGGGTCACATGATCTGGGACTGTGAACCTCCCCATATGTGAATAAAAATTAATGTTTCCTAAGTAGTTTCTTTCTCATGTATTATAATCAAACTAACAAAATGGTAGCTAACATACATGCTTACCCACAAACATACATACAGACACATATCTACATACTGATTAAACAGAACTGTTGGGTACATTCTTAGGAGCAGAATTGTTTGTCAGAGACATCTCTGTTCTTTGCCACATGGTCTTCTCCAACAAGGCCTGAATCAACAAAATAAGAAAACTAAGAAAGCAGTAGAAGGTTGCTGCTATCAAGGTGGAAACTACAGTACTATGCAATGCAATCATAGAAGTGGCATCTTACAACTTTTGCCATATTCTGTTTGCTAGAAGCAAATCTGTGGTCCTTCCCATCTCAAGAAAGAGAGTCATATGGATGTCAATACAAGGAGATGGTATTCAGGGGACCTTTTGAGTCGCCTTCATTTCCCTTTTCTTACCTTCATTTGGACTAATTTTTTAAAAAAAGATGCACTTGTTTATTTGAAAGAAAAGTGGAGGGAGGGAGGGAAGAAGGGGAAGAGGAAGAGAGCGAGAGAGATCAAGTGGGTCAAGCTGACGCTAGGAACCAGAAACTGCATCCAGGCCTTGCATGTCAGTGCAGGAGCTTCCCTTTCCATGTGCACTAACAAGGAGCTAGATCAGAAATGAAGCAGCAGGGACTCAAAGCGGCATTCATCTGGGGTGCTGGTATTGTACATGGCACCTTAACCCACTATACCACAAGTTTTTTATTATTCAGTATTTCTCACCAGTTATATTTTAGTTAAAAATCATTTGCTATGTTTCTACTCAGTGACTGCAGACCTTAACACACTGAGTGTGATTTAGTATTTTAATTAGTACTCCAGCTCTTTGATTCTGTCTGTTCCTATTTTGCTTTTTTTTCTGTTATTGTTTTCATGTGTTTTAATTCTGCTGTTGCCGGGTGTGAGAGAGATCACACTGGACCCAAATTCAGGATGTTAGGAGGAGTCTGTATTTGCTAAGCTACACTCCAGGAGCCTCTACCCCGAGTGACAAAAGTCAGGGGTTTTTAAGCTCATCCTCCAATCAGATTGAGAGCCATGCAGTACAAACAAGCTTCAAGCAGAACGGGAGTTAGCAGAGTCCGAAGTTACAGTTAACTAACCTACAGGAGGCGGAGGGTGGCGGGGACAGGTGCGCGGAACATCCTGAGTAATGTTCATGCTGTCAGTTGTGAATGATGCGCAAGAGCGGGTCCACTTTTTGCACCTTCAATGAACATGAATGGCGGGAAGGGATGTAGGAAACTCAGTTTCCGTTCCCTGTCCGCTGTCAAGTGGGTGACAGCCATCCACGGTGGCGCCCCATTATACTACAAACATTTGGGGTCCCACAAGATAGTTGTTTTGATTGATTTCTACAGTCAATATTTTTTATCTTTGCACATACTTATCTTCTCTGTTGCTTCTTTTTTTCTTGCAGATCTGTATTTGATGATATAGTATTATTTCCTCTTGAAAAACTCAACTGGGTGATTGTCCCAGTGTATGCCTTCTGCTGCTGGACATGTCATTTATGTCTGTTGGATATTTCATAATGTCCATTATGTATATTGATCTCTTTTCTGCACTTTTAACCTTTTCTAGCCTGGATGCTTATGCTAACTGGTCTCCTAGATCATAAATTCTTTTTTTTTTTAAGCTGTGTCTAACTTTTTGTTTAACTTACGCATGTCATTACTAATTTTCGTTTCTTTACCATTCAATTCTGCAATTGTACCTTATTCCTTATCATAGAAATTAATTCCCTGGTAAAATCTTCCATCTTGTCATTTATTTTTCTGGCTATGGCTACTGGGGAAGTTTTTTTTTTTAGGATTTATTTATTTTTTATTGCAAAGTCAGATATACAAAGAGGAGGAGAGACAGAGAGGAAGATTTTCCGTCTGATGATTCACTCCCCAAGTAACTGCAATGGTCAGAGCTGAGCTGATCCGAAGCCAGGAGCTTCTTCACACACAAGAGTTGCAAGGCTTTGGGTCATCCTCAACTGCTTTCCTAGGCCACAAGCAGGGAGCTGGATGGCAAGCGGGGTCTCTGGGATTAGAACTGGCACCCATATGGGATCCTGGTGCATTCAAGGAGAGGACTAGGCTACCATGCCAGGTCAAAGCCTGTAATTTTTTTTTTTTTTTTTTTTGTCAAGGTCCTTTTGCTTAGGCAGAGAATAAATTCTAGTTATGATTTTCCCAGATGTAACTATTGAAAGTACTTTTTACTTTCTCAGCCTCTTTGATGCCAGAATCTTTTCTGCTTTTTCTGGCATTTCCCCTGTGTTACTTACAAACTGGTGAATGCTTTGGGGAGGAGGAGATGAGGAGATGGCTTAACTTATTGTAAGTACATCTTACTTACAAACTGGTGAATGCTTTGGGGAGGAGGAGATGAGGAGATGGCTTAACTTATTGTAAGTACATCTCTTGAACCATTCTTCTCATTTACTGTATTTCTGGTTGTCTTAGTATCTTTGAACTCTGTATCGCCCAAATGCTTGGAGCTACAAAAACATTTCCTCACCTTCCTTTCTGCCCCTCGCTTCTATTTTCTGGGAAGTTTCCTAACTGCTATGTCCGTTTTGTTCATGAGTGTTGGAGGAAGATGTTGGACTCCTGGGTCATGGGCTAAGAATAGTTTCTTACTTACAGAAACAGCAATAACAGCATATGATTTCCTTGTGCTAATTCTTCAAACCTCACATCCCAGAGGCAGCATGAAAAGCAATCAGGCAACATCTCACACATAATGGGTTGTATAGGAAAGGAATCTAATTTTGAGTAACCCAAATCTTTCACAAAGGGCTGCAAACAAATTTTCCCTTTTCCGGAAAGGAAGGCATCTTTATTATATTGGACAGTAAAAGCAAATAGTCCTTTGCTGTGGAGGGAGGTACTTTCTCTTCCAAAGTAGCTCATTGCATAAATACGCTTTAAAATATAGCATTGAGCAAGAACTGTCAATAATTATATGCATAAGAACAAATATAAAATCAGTAACAGTCTCATCTGAAATCAAGATTTATGCAAGAAAGCTTGGTGACTTACTTATGTTTCAACTTTGTCCTTTTCCCTTCGCATGACAAGATAATTCAGATATAGCAGGTTGTATTAATGATTGGACAGACTCCACCTAGACCTGCAATGAGGAAGTTTAGTGCAATTTTATCATCTTGCTCAGTGAGTTGGGGGTTATTACAGGATAGTATTATTGATTGTTTAAACTAAAATAAGAAATACATTTCTGATTAGCTGACTGCCATTATGGGAAGAACTATTTGTAGGATGAACATAACTGAGAATAAACAAAGGAATGGCTCTTTAGGAGCAATTTCTTCAGTCATTTCAAGGGAAGAATCTTTCAGTGGTATGCCCTTGATGGGCTCTTGCATCGTTATGTGGAGGTTCCTATGCAAGAGGCTAGTTTGGCTTTCATACAAGAAATGTGGTCCTGCGACATACATGGTGCACTTGGAAAAAGGGTGTTTTTTTGCCCCTAGTGTCAGAATGGGAATACAGTTTCCCCATGGGGGTAGGCACTACTTCACACAAAGAAGACATGTAGGTAGGGTCAGGCTGATCATGGATTTGAATTTACTCTTGCTATTTGACAAGAAAGACATGTTGATCTTTTATTCACCTTGCTGATCATCAAGTCTAAGTTAACTGAGCATCAAAATGGGAACATCAGGCCAGAGAGTCCTAACATCACTCAGACTAGAAGTTCAAGACATGTAGCAAGCTAATAGCTGTTTCTGATAAAAATGTACCGGGTATCTGTATCAGGGTGACACATAATCCAAGTTCCTAGTGGCATTTATGGGTTCTGGCTAGCACTGTTTGCAAGAGGCAACAGTACAAAAAATGATCATTTGCAAGTACTCGCAGCTCAGTGGATTCACTAGGGTGACAGAGCATCAAAGGCATATGCCACAGTTTGATTATTCCTCAGGCTCTCGGCAGGGTTGCAGTGGGTGGAGAAACCAGAAGAAGACATTTTTGTATTTCTGGAGACCCATGACCAAATACAAAATATACAAAAGACCAAGATTAAAGAGATATGCAGGAAAGGGCATGATTCTGATAGTGTAGGCCATTTCTAGAGTAGCAGTTCAGTTAAAGATGTGTGGTGAGTCATCAAGCTTATTTCTTTTTTTTTATTAATTATTTTGCATTATGTGACAGTTTCATAGGCTCTGGGAATCCCCCCACCCCTCCCCTCCCCCTTGCCTCCCCCCTGGTGGATTCCTCCACCTTGATGCAGTATTACAGTTCAAATTCAATCAAGATTCTTTCCTTGCAAACATATACCAAGCATAGAGTCCAGCTACTTACTGTCCAGATAGGTTGAACAGTTTCTTGGGGAGACCATTTCAGGTCCGAAGTTAGAGCTGGTGGAATATCATCACAGTCAATTAAGAGTCTCAATGTAACATCAACAGCAATTTGCAATATTATGGAATTGACATGGTTTTGAGTAACCAGTATGTTTAAAAAAAAAAGAAAAAGCAAGTCCTAACCACAACCTATGATTAGCTCATTGACATTTCAATTTTAGTTTATATTCAGGACGGGCTACTATATAACTTAAAATGGCTATAAGGTACCATTCAGCTGTCTCGTGTCTATTTCATTTTAGTATTTAGCCATTTGTTGTGTTGAAGTATAATTTTGCTGAACTTGGCAGATTTTAGGATAATCTAGACTGGCTTGTAACTCTAACAAGATATTTGTCGACATTTAAGGTGTGGAACATTTTTTTGTTGTTGTTGGGGGGGTGTGCAGGAAAATCCTCAACACCATGGTGAGGAGTGACTAATCTTTGTGTCCCACCCAGCAAGGCATGAGCCAATCCACGCCAGCTCTTTCCTGTCAGGTTTCAAGCTCTACTTTCTGTTGTTTGTCTATTTATTTTAGGATTTTTTAGTTTGTATGTTTGTTTGCTATGAGGGGTTTCCGGAGCGATCCCAATGGTCATTGCGAAGGAGGGTGGGGGTCCAGAGGTGGAGCCAGACTTGGACCAGAGAAAGCGCTCCTCCCTGGTCCCGTGGGACATTTATTGTTCTTCTGTTTCTGTGGACCGCTCAGGGCTTCTGGTTGTCTTTCTGATGACGTTGGTTTCTGCACAGTAGTGTTTGGACTTCTTCCATCCCCTGTGGAAGCTCCGGTTGGGGGTGGGTGACCTCAGAGTACTCGGCCTCCGAGGGCATCCAATTCCCTGTGGCCTCCTTGGCAGTTGGGATATAGTCCTTGTTGCTCGTATTAATAGTTTGTGGTGAAGGTCTGGGAGTCTTCATGGTTGGGATCCAAGCTTCCTCCTTACCACCTGCTCCACTCTGGAGTGCCCCCCTGCTCCACGCACATGACCTCCTGTTAAGAGGTTGTCAGGATCGCACCTGATTCCCCCCTCATGCATTGGTATAGTAGTTTTATTGTTGTTTAGTGCCGCTTTGAGTCTGTTGTCTATGAATTACCAGATTTGATCTTGATAGGCTATATTGTACTTTTTTCTCACTTTTTTTATGGTCCTGAAAGATTTCCCTGCTTATCAAATAAGCTTATCAAATAAGCTTATCAAGCTTATTTCAAATCCATGCCTTCATAATAGAAGATGTGCCCTGTGGTGCAAAGGCCCATGCTGAAGAAATGACATAGCATCTTTGTCTGGAGTTTCTGCTGTACCTCTTCTTAACGACACAAAGGAATGACTCACCGTGATCACATCTCTGCTTTAGAGTCTGATTTTTATATAATAATTTTATATTTATAAAACTGTTTGAGATATATCTCAAAACAAGATAAGGAAAACTGTAGAGGTTGCATTTTCACATGCATTAATGAGCATCTTATTGAGATCAGGGCTTTCAGTTACTATTAAATATGTTTTAGTTAAAAAGAAGATGCTTCTTGCTTCCTTTCTTTGTTAAGAAGTTTACTTTGCTGGTATATGTGAGGAAATTTCTCTACACTGAAATTAACATCTGGACTCTGGACATCTCACTTGCTACACTGGAGGCTGCACAACTTCTCTCACTTGTATGATTTCAGTGAGACAGAACATTTGTATGCTAAGTAAGATTGATTCACTACTCACAGATAGGCTGCAAGGAATAACAGAAACCTAAATTCAGGGTGGACTAGTTCCCAAAGCTTAAGAACTCAGCCCAGGGAGGATGGAGTCTTGCCCCACTTGTACCATAACTGAATGACCCTAGAAAAAGTCTGCTAGGAAATGACATCTTGTAAATTAAAGTGATGTGGGAGCAACAGGATAAGAACCTGCCCTAATCCTGTCTGTCCTTGTCTAAGGATGTTGCATTTGTAGCACATTCTGCAGTATTCCTGAGAACTGCAAGTGGAAAAGAGAAGAGAAATGGGTATTTCTAAAGCCTAAATGGCTTTGGAATAATTACAGTCTTGGTATTATCAGCATTTTCAACAGCCAAAAAAAATTGTACACTTAACCAGTCTCTGATCTAGCAACATTACTGTCATATTATGTTCCATGGCATTTGTATTGAGAGGATCTAGTTGCATCATCAGTCTCAATGACTCAACTTTCCGTTTTGTTGATGTCTGATGGACGTATCTCCTCTGATGCAGATGGTGGTATACAGTTGGTGTATCATATTTTGATGGCGTTGATATGTTTTCTGTACGGAAAACTCAGGAACTGAATTATAAATAAAGTTTCATAGAAATATTAAGGGTTTCTAGTTACATGCTCTTTAGCATACATTTATTGAATTAAGGATTATCTAAAACAAATATTACATTGGTTTTGGACTTTCCCCAGTATTCTGAAAGTCTTCCCCATCCTACTAACTTGTTTAGATTTCCTGATTAGGGATTCAGTCTAACATTATAGTGCAGAAGCAAAATTGAGAATGCAAAACTATAACTAATAATATTAAACAATGGATTTCTGTTATTGAATCTGAGTGAAATGCATGTTATCTCTCTGTAATGCAGTGGATGTAATTATAATGCCTGAATTTTAACATGTCAGGATGAATTTTACGAAATTCTTCCAGAAGCAGAGTTCTCAACCACTCATGCTACTACTGAGACATGAATGGCCATACCTGCATCCCCAGAGCTGTCCTAGACACCCTCCTGTTCCTGTGCTCTGTACCATGGCTCTTGAGTATATCACAGGAATAAGGACAGGTTGGAGAGGAGGAGATCTGGTTTTAAAGTCTAAAGCCTGACTTGTAATCATAGCCCTGCTTCTTATTAGGAAGGTGGTCTTACAAACTCATTTAGCTCTTTAACTTTTTACTAGAGTAAATTTTCAGAGCAATTTTAGTTTCGCTGCAACATGGGGAGGAAGGTATAGAGTTATTCTAAGCCCACTCCTTACTCCAAACACATTTTTAACTTCTTCCAACTACAGATATTCTTTTGACTAGAATGGTACCCTGGTTAGTGTACCCAAATCCATAGCTTACCTTAGAGATCAGTCCTGGTGTTGTACTTTCCATGAACTTGGATAAGTGTATGGGGAATACCTTCAGCGTGAGAGCCCACAGTATTGATTCATTGCCCTAAAAACTGCCTGTGCTCTGCCTGTGTATCCCTTCCCCTCCTCCAAATCTTGGCAACCACTAGTTGCTTATTGTCTTCCTAGTTGAGCCTCTTCTAGAATTTCAAGTAATTTAGGCTTCCAAAACTTTGGTAGGACTCAATGTTTTCATTTATAAATCAGGAGGTAGTTTGCATTGTATCTTCCATGGCAAGCCGACGGTAGTACTAATCATGAAATGAGAAAATGTCTCACCACCAGCACAGCACAGCACTGTATGAATATGGTTGCTATCATGGCTTCCCAGTTGGGGTAGTTCTTTCTCTTATAGCTCTTTAGGTGCTTATGCTCACTAGAGAAAATAGAAAATTTTCAGGAAAATTAGCCTGGGAAGTTTCCCACTAGAAGTTTGTCTAGAGGTTAACAATATTATTTTCTGGTCTTTTGTCCCTTAGCTTCCATTTGGAACAAGTCCTGATGACTTTTTGCTTTTTTAAAAGCTTTATTTTAGTTATTTGAAAGAGTTACGGAGAGAGAGAACCTTTCATCCTCTGGTTCGTTCTCCAAATGGCTGCATTGATTGGGACTGGGCCAGAAGTCAGTTGCTTCATCTGTGTCTCTCATGTGGGTTCAGGTCCCAGGCACTTGGAACATCTTCCGTTGTTTTTCAGATACATTAACAGAAGGCTCAATTCAAAGTAGAGTAGCCAGGGTATAAACTGGTACCCATATGAAATGCTGACGTCACAGGGAAGCTGCTTAGCCTACTTTAGTCTTTGTTTTCACTTGGGATTTAAGATGGAGAACACCTTATAATGGTTAGGAGAAACACAGATTAAAATTAGGATTTTATTACTTATATGACATGGAAGAGTGTCCATGGCATGCTGGAAGCCCTCCTCCCTTCCCTTCCTTCTTTCCCCCTGCCCCGCCAAACATGGAGGCCAGGGAGAATAGGCAGGGGGAAAGGGAGGGAGAGAAGAGGGGAAAGTGAGACCAGTAGGCCAATGCTATATTGGGTTCAGAGTGGATTCAAGTAAGAGCTCCTCAAAAAATTTGAATGGCAGTTTTTTTAAAGTTTTTTTTCTATTTATCTGGAAGGCAATATGACAGATATCATGCACACTGATACACACACACACACCACACACACACACAGAGGGAGAGATTAATCTTCCATCTACCAGCTCTTTCCCCAAATCATGACAACAGCCAGGGCTGGGCCATGCCAAATCCAGGAGCCTGAAATTCCATCAGGGTTTCCTATGTGGGTGGCAAGAACTCAAACACTTGGACTATCATGTGTACATTTTCAAGATGCTTCTGTAGGGAGTTGATTGAATGCCAGTGTCACAGCAGTTTAATGCACTGTTCCACAATGCTGGCTTCCAGTAGTGGGTTTAAAGTAGGTAGGAGTGAATGCCAGGTCAGTCTGTGGCTGCAAGGTCATTGTGGTGTGTACGCACAGTCCATGAGGCATGTGAGGATCAGTGGAGCACATCTAGCATGTTATACCTGGATGTTTCCCATGAAACTGGTTCCTCTGGAACAGTTGTCTGAGGCAGCATTTGGGTGGACCACATTGAGGAACTGGGATGGTAGATGTTTAGAAACTCTGTCAGGGGAACAGCCCTGATGCAACTTGAAGTTAGAAACTGAGACCACTTCCAGTTTTTAGAATCACTCTTTAGCAGCCTCTTGGTAGTATTTTGGCAGCAAATTTACCTTGACCTATTATTATTATTATTAGTAGTAGTATTTTGTTTAATATTTATTTACTTGAAAGCAAAAATTAGAAAAAGAATGTGAGAAGCAGTCTTTCATCAGTTTACTTCTGAAATGGTTGCAGTGGCTGGAGCTGCGCCATGTCGAAGCCTGGAGCCAGAAGCTTGCTCCAAGTTTCCTCGTAGATGTAGGGGCCCAAGGACTTGGGCTGTCCTCTGCTGCCTTTAAGGTACATTAGCAGGGAGCTGGATCAGATGCAAACAGCTGAGACTTGAACTGGCATCCATAGAGGATGCCAGTGCTGTAAGCAGAGGCTTAATATGCTATGTCACAACTCTGCGGCCCCTCAATTTTTTTTTGAAAAAAGATTTATTTATTTACTAATTTGAAAGGGATAGAATGAGACAGAAAGAGAGAGATTATTGTTGATTGAAATGATGCAACAGCCAGGGCTTGGTTAGGCCAAGACCGTGAGCTAGGAGTCTCAGTCCTACCCTGGTTTGCCATGTGGGTAACAGGAGCCTGAACACTTGTGCCATATTCTGCTGCCTTCCCAGATACATCAGCAGGGAGTTGATTGGAAGTGCAGTAACTGGGAATCCAACTGGCAGTCATACGGGTTAATAACATTTCAGGTGGTGGGTGGCTCAACCACGATACTGGCTCCATACTTATCAAGTTTTGTGAATTTGGGTTCAAAAGATGATCTTTTGACAGGCACTCAAAAATGTTTAGGGATGCTTTGCATACACAAAGTCTTTTTGTTTCTAAGGAATGTTGTTTTGGGTCTGCCTTTAGAGGAAGGTACAGTTCTGGGCCGGTGAAGGTGAGCAGAGATTCTGCCTGCCACTTCATTATGGGAGCAGCTCAGCAATGCACATTTCATTGTTTTTTTTTTTCAGTCTATGTGGGGTTGTTTTTTTTCAGTGTGGATTTTATCCATCTGGTCCTGAGAAGATTCTGTAGGACTGCCAGTCACCTGAAAACTCTGACTGCAACATTTGTAGTGTCTTTGGAATCTGGCAAACAAACCCAACTGCTTTTTTGATGTAGCCTATTTCTCAATAGATGTTCCTCCCATGTCTCACATTTGGTCTCACCACACCCCCTTTGCTTGGACAGGTCTGCCTGAGCCCTCATTGTACTACTTTCTCTGTGTAGTGGACTTCTACAGGCCGCTAATGCTCACAGTGGCTCTTTAAGCAGATGTTTAAAGCAATTACTCTATTCAGTTTCATTATTCTGCTTTCACAGCCCCAGGAATAGCATACTTGAAAGAGAACCTGCTTCTGTTGAATTCTGTGTTTATGTCTTCATTCCCAGAATGACAGCTTTCCTCCCTCTCATCCTTGCTCATTTTATTATTTACCTGAACTCTTTATTGCAGGAGAGCAAATGGAATATGAAAGGGCAGATATTTCAATTGCAGTCAGTTTTTTCCAATTACTGGTCTACTATTTTGAAATGTCATTGCAAAGAAAACTGAGACCATTCATTTTCTCTAAAACATCATTTTATGTTGTAAAAAACCTATTTTCTATTTTTTAGTACTTTATAATTCTGATTGATTTTGAATACATAATTTTTTCCCCTGAGGAGAAATTGTGCTTTAATATCTTTTTTCTTTTTATCCAATGAGTCTCTGAAGTAGCCACATTCACACTTCAGTGAATGGAAAACTTGGAATTATGTAGCCATCTGGGAGGCTTCTGAAATTTTCTTGCTCTTTGAGCCGCCTTTGGTTGTCACTACAGACCCCACAGCTACCTGTGGAACCTCCACATGACTGAAAAGGCCAGCTCCTGCTTTCTGATCTAACTTTAATAGAATCCAAAGCAGGAGGTGGTATGGCCGTCATCCTGAGAGTACCAGGAAACAAAGCAAGAGGAGCACCTGAGAAGGGTTTTCCACTCACCTGCTGCTCTGAACCTTGTATGGTATTATTCTGATCTACTTCCTTGAGGTCCTTGCCCTGGAAACCCATTCTAGATTCTCACCATAAAGGGGGATAGCTGGTACTTTGTTTACTTTTCATTGTGGAAACTGTGACTATATCTATGATGTTCACCTGGCCTATCAATAACATATAAGCAGTCCATGTATCCCTATGGGTTCAGGATTCTGTGAATGGTCTTCAAGGAAAGTCCACAGACCTACAGAAACAAATAAAGACTTGTTTGTGCATTTGTATGTTTTCCTGAGGAGTGTAGCCTTTATCGGCTCTCAAATGGCTATTTGAGCAATGATATTTTAAATGATCAAAAAGTAACCAGTGAAGCTCAAGATGGCAGAATAGGTTGAAGGCACATTAAAACAGATGGAGAATAATGAATGGAGGAGAAGTGGAGAGGGCATGATCGTGGCGAAGGAGAGGTCGGCCAGTGGGGGGGGAGGGCAGCAGCGGCCCATGGACACAGGGAAGCAGCAGAGAGCTGAGCAGCACTGCAGCATACAGATGCCCAAGTGGCAATCTCCACCAATAGTCGGGTGGGAACGGGAGGTCACTAGGAATGCAGGATGTGAATCTAGCCATAGAATCACAGGTTACACTGATTTTTAATTTGATCATGAGCAGAAGCAGAGTGGCGGATCCCTGTTGGATGGGTGTGCGAATTGGGTACACAGTCCAGAGTCCCACTAGTGTCACATTTGGTGCCATTCTAAGTTATGTAGAAAAGCCCCTTGGCTGGCAATTGGGTCTGGGGGCAACTCAGAACCTGTTTTGGTTGGAACCCATAGGATGACAAGTCAGTATTACTTTCCTAGTGGGACCAGTGTCGAGCCAGATGTGAGTTCTCCCTTGGCTTACTGCATACACAGCTCGCTGTTGTCTACCACACACCCCCACCAGCCACAACACGGGATCACGGGGTCTGAAAGCAGTTACTCAGGAACCTTGGCTGTGAAGGCCATGGCAGAAATGTAGCACAAGAGTCCTGGACTGAAACTTGCTGAAAGGAGCAGCATGTGTGAAAGACCTGGGAACTAAGCAGGATCAGTAAAGTTGGCCTATAGACCTGTGGACAAGACAGTTTAAACATTAGCTCTGAGGAGAATCTGCTACTCTGAGTTGCAGTGGCCAAGGACAAAAGAAGACGCAGAGGCACAATGAATGAGGCTACCAATGCCTCTCCCACAGAGGAGCAAAAGACTGTTTCAATCTCAAAATTAGCTGATGAAGGCATGAAGGAACTGCAGAATAAAGATTTATTATTTTTTAAAGCATTATAAGTCTCCTTAAAAACAATGAGAAGCACTTATGGGAGTTCAAATAATTTAAGGAATATGTTGCACAGTGAATAGCAACATTGAAACAAAATCAAACTGATTTGTTGGAAATAAAATATAATATAACAGATTAGAAATTCAATGAAAGGCCTCAATAATGGAATGTATGAGACAGAAGAAAGAATTTCAGAACTGGAAGTCTCCTCTTGCGAAAATGTTGAAACAGGAAGCTGGAAGAACTGATTAAGGCTAAGGAAACTATACAAGAATTAAGTGATGCCATCCAGAGATCAAACACAAGGATTGTGGGTGTTCCTGAAGGCATTTGGAATAAATAAAACTGAAATAAAAAAACGTCAAAACACATGGGATGCAGCAAAAACAAAACAAAGCAAAACAAAATGAAAAAAACCAACAGTATGGATCGGATTATTGAAGTTACACTTTCCATGCTGGTCCTTATATAAGAGAGAAAATATGGTATTTATTCTTTTGTGATTGACTCATTTCACTGAGCATAATGGTCTCTAGTTGGAACCACCTAGTTCTAAATAGTATAATTTCATTCTTCTTAATAGCTGAATAATATTCCATGGAGTAGATGTACCACAGTTTCTTTAACCACTCTTCTTTGGACGCACATCGGGATTGTTTTCATGTCTTTGATATTGTAGATTGTGCTATTGTAAGTGTAGGATTACAGATCCCCTTTTCATATGCAGATTTCATTTCTGTTGGGTATATTCCTAGGAGCAGGATAGCTGGGGTCATATGGCAGATTTATTTGCAATTCTCCAAGCACTCTCCATACCGATTTCCACATTGGTTGTACTAGCCTACACTCCCACCAGCAGTGAAGGAGGGTCCCCTTCTCCCCACATCCACGCCAGCAAGTGGTGTTAGTAGAGTTCTGCATGTCGGCCAACCTCAGTGGAGTTAGGTGGAATCTCAATTTGGTTTTCATTTGTATCTGTCTGATGGCTAGGGATCTTGAGCATCTTTTCTTGTCTGTTAACCACTTGAATCAGTTCTTTTGAAAAATGTCTGTTGGTTTCCTTCTCCCTTCTTGTTACAGGGTTGTTTTATTTGCTCTCCCTGGGTTTCTGAAGCTCTTTGTAATTCCTGGATATTAGTCCCCTATCACTTGTGTAGTGTGCAAAAATTTTCTCCCATTCTGTTGGTTGATTCTTCAGTTTGTTAATTGTTTCTTTTGCTGTACAGAAGCTTTTTAGTTTAATGTAGTCCCATTTGTTCATTTTGGCTTTGATTGCCTTTGCTTTAGGTGTCTTTTCTAAGAAGTCTTTCCCTGTTCCTATATCTTGGAGTGCAAAGCACTGATTCTTAGAGAAAGTCAACAAAATGGATTCACCACTAGCCCAACTAATAAAAAAAAAAAAGGAGAGAGAAGATACAAATCTATAGAATCAGTGTTGAAAAAGGAAATATAATAATGGATGCTTTTAACTACATGGACAAATGGATGCTTTTAACTGCAATCAACTATGCAATAACAAGGTAGAAAAACTAGAAGAAAATTGAACCTTGAGGTAACAGAAAATCTCAATAGACCTATAATCAGTACGGAGATTGAGTCAGTAATTAAACGTCATTTAAGAAAGCACAGGGGCTCTGGCGCAATAGCATAGTGGTTGAAGTCCTCGTCTTGCGTGTGCCGGGATCCCATATGGGTGCCGGTTCTAATCCCAGAGTTCCCAGTTGCCATCCAGCTCCCTGCTTGTGGTCTGGCAAAGCAGTCAGTGGAGCATGGCCCAAGACCTTGGGACTCTGCACCCATGTGGGAAACCCGGAAGAAGTTCCTGGATCCTGGCTTCGGATTGGCTCAGCTTCAGCCATTGCGGCCACTTGGGGAGTGAATTATCGGACGGAAGATCTTCCTCTCTGTCTCCTCCTCTCTGTATATCTGCCTTTGCAATAAAAATAAAGAAATCTTTAAAAAAAAAAAAAAGCAAGCAAGCAAGCACAGGACTGGATGGCTTCACTATTGGATTCCACCAAACATTTCAAGAGTACTTACCCCAATCCTTCACAAGCTATTCATAACAGTAGAAATACAGGCAATCCTCCCAAACTCTTTTATTAAGCCAACATCATCTTAATAAACAAAGGCAGAAAAAGACACAACAGAGAAAAAGTACAGAGCGATGTCCCTGATGAATATATATGTAAAATCCCTCAACAAAATATGAGCAAACAGAATCCAACAGCATATTAGAGATATCAATTACCCAGACAACGTGGGGTTTATTCCTGGCATGCAGAGATGTTTTAACATATGCAAATCAATAAATGTGATACACAACATTTGAAGAATAAACACATATGACCATCTCAATAGATGAAAAAAAGACATTTGATAATGTTCAACACCACTTCCTGGTAAAATCCCTAAGCAAGACAGGTGTAGAAAGAGCATTCTACAACACAATTAAAGCAATATTTGAAAAATCCAATGCCAGCATCATAGTAAATGGGGAAAGACTGAACGTTTTCCATTAAGACCTGGAACTAGAAAAGGATGTCCATTTTCACCACTGAGTTTCAACGTAACTGGAAGTTCTTTCTAGAGCAATTAGGCAAGAGAAAGAAATTAAAGGAATTCAAATTGTAAACAAGGAATTAAGAATTATCCCTGTTTGCAAATTAAATGATTCTATACTTAAGAGAATCAAAAGATTCAATCAAGAGATTATTGGAACTGATAAGGGAATATGGCAGGGTAGCAGGGTGCAAAAAATAAATGAACATAAATAAACAGGCCTAAAATGCACAAATAACTCCATGACTGAGAAAGAACTCATTAGTACAGTCCCCTTTAAATTAGTGGAGAAAATCTTAAAGGCGTTGGAATAAACATGACCCAACATATGGAAGATCTCTATGATAGAAATCAGAAAACATTAAAAACAAAAGAAATAAAAGATGCAGAAATGAAACGATGTAGAAATTTACTATGTTCCTGAATCAGTAGGATCAACATTACCAAAATGTTCATATTACTAAAAGTAATATACAGATTTAATGTGATCTCAATCAAAGTCCCAACAGCATTTTTCCCAGAAATAAAAAGGTAATACAAAAATTCATCTGGAAACATAACAGACCACGGATAGCCAAAGTTATCCTGAAGCATAAAAATAAAACTGGAAGAATCACAATTCCATGGGGTGTCTTCAGAGGCCAAGAACCCTGAGGTCATCCACTCCCGCTTGGATCTACCACATGGGATGAAAGAAGTCCAAATCCTTCCTCGCAAGATCCAAGGGCATCAGAAGAACAGCCAGGAGCCCTGAGCAGTCTGCAGAAACAGAAGAACAGTAAACTTCCTTCGGGACTAGGGAGGGGAGCTTTCTCTGGTCCTCGCTTGGTTCCAACTTTGGGTCCCCACCCTCTCTGGCAATGACCATCAGGATCAAACAAACAAACAAATCTAGAATAGATAGACAGAGAACAACAATGAAAGCTTAGAATCAAACAGGAAACGGTAAGCATGGATTCACTTATACCTTCCTAGGTGGGACACAAAGATTAGTTACTCCTTACTAGGGTATTGAAGATTTCTCTGCACACCCCTCCTAAAACTGTTCTGCACGTCAACTGTTGACATATGTCTTGTTAGAGTTATAAGCCAGTCTAGACTACCTGAAAAAAAGCCAGGTTCAGCAAAATTACGCTTCAACGCTATAAAATGCTAAATACTATAATGAAAATAGACACAAGACAGCTGAATAGTAATCTGTAGCCATTTTAAGGTGTATAGAACCCGGTTGTATATAAACTAAAATTGAAATGTCAGTGAAGAAGTCACAGGACGTGGTTAAGAATTTGCATTTTTTTTAACATATTGGTTACTCAATACCATGTCAATTAATTCCATAATGTTATAAATTGTTGCTGATATTATGTTGGGGCTTTTAATTGATCAGGATGAGACTCTGCTGGCTCTACCTTCAGACCAGAGATGATCTCCCCAACAAGTCATTGAACTTATCTGGACAATAAGATGCTGGACTCTGTGCTTGGTATATGCTTGCAATAAAGAATCTCAACTGAACTTGAACTGTGATAATGCAACAAGGTGGAGGAATCCACCATGGGGGGGGGGGGGAAGGAGGGGAGGAATCCCAGTGCCTATAAAACTATGTCGCATAATGCAATGTAATTAATAAAAAAAAGAATCACAGTTCCACAAGATACAGGCATTAATAAAGACCTCTTAGAAAAGTCACCCAGCGCACAGGCATTCAACGTCAAAATAAACAAATGGAACTACATCAAACTAGGATGTTTCTGTGCAGCAAAGGGAACAATCAACAAAACAAAAGAAAAAACAAAATAAAACAAGACAAACAAACAAAAAACAAAACAAAACACACCCACATTGAGTTTCCACTTTTCTCCAAAAAGATTGGCCTACATTTCTAACTGTACTAACAATACCAGCTGGAATGAATGTGGGGAGAAAATCTGCTACTTCACTCTTCGTGGGAATGTAGGCTGGTACAATCACTATGGAAGCCAGTAGGACAGTGCTAAGTCAATTTAAAAATTGATTTACCAAAGCTAATCCCCAAAGCACAAATATCATATGTTCTGTCTATATAAGGCAGCTTTCATGCAAAGCACAGAACAAATTGATATGTAGGTAAATACGTATATACATAGAGTTTCATGGATGAACTATAGGATGGAGGCTAGCATACCAGGAAGTGAAGACGCATTACAGCATACATCTCTGCTCCCAATGAAAGGGAAGACTCCCAGTGAAACTGTTAAATATACTTTGACAATAGGCCTAAAGATTTTCTGCCATTGTTTGTGCCTAAAATGCCACGATACACATAAATAGCAGAATGCTGGATTCGTGACTGTTACTCTAGGAGTATACTATTGTGATAATATGAGGGGGAATGTTGGTGGGGTAAGAACAAGGAGGAAAGAAGAAGAAGAGGTGGAGAGGATATCCTATGACTATAAAACGTGTCATGAAAATTGCAAATAACAATGAAAAAATTTAAAAAGCAATAAATAAACAAATGACATATCATATGGTAGTGGATGGTGTTGAAACAATGCGCAGTTTAACAACATATATGGTGCTATTCAAGACTTCATACATTGATGAACAACAGCAAGGAAAAACTCTGAATCCTTGCTTAAGGAAGGTTAGATTTCATTACAGAGGTACAGAGAGTAAGTTCCACATGATAGTAGAGGGTGGCAAATGCCATGGGAAAATAGAGTAGAATAGGGGAGAATAGGGATGTAGTAGAGAAAAGTGCTGCTATGACTTCTGAGTATATCTCATTGGGAAAGAGACATTTAGTGCAAGAGCAAGAGCGTGGGCTTTCCTCTGTCAGTTCACTCCCTGGATTGCCTCAACAGCCAGAGCTGTGCTGACCAGAAACCAGAAGTGTTGGAAGGGTGGGTGGGGCTTCTCCCTTTATCTCCTCCCTTACCCCCAATACAGAAAGAAAAAGAGAGAGAATGTGGAAACAAGGGTCTTACGCACTTTCCTGTAGCCCTTGACGTTTGTGCCCTAGTCAACTATGTGAAGATTATCAAGATAAAATAATAATAATAACAGTAATAATAACAATAATAACAATAATAGAAAGAAACGAGGAGTGAGGAGTTTGTTCTGGGTCTCCTGCATGTGTGCAGGGGCCCAGGAACATGGGTCATCTTCATCTGCCTTCCCAGGTGCCAACTTTTCCCAGCTTTTCTACATGGGTGGAGAGGCCCAAGTACTCAGGTCATCTCTCTGCTACTCTCCCAGCGACATTAATTAGCAGGGAGCTGGATCGAAAGTGGAGCTAAAAGGCAAAATTTAAAAATGTCATCATGCAATCAGTCTCTCATTGATTATTGATTCATAGGTTACATCACAACATCTTTTTGTGTGTGGTACAGATGGTTTGAAGGTGCAATATACCATAAACTGCTAAGTTTAAATAAAAACACAGTGGAGTTGAAGGACTGCAACTGGCACCCAAAGGAGTTACTGGTGCCACAACTTGCAGCTTTACCTGTCAGGCCACAGTGCCAGCTGCTCGCTGTTTCTACTCCCAACCCTCTTTTGGAGAAAGAGGGAAAGAAGAAGACAGAAAGCATATGGTGAATCTCTGTTAGACATCTGTGAATTTTATTCTGCTTTTTTGATTCTATGGTTTAAATGTGATTTTTTAATGTAAAAGTTTCGGATTGTTTATTTACTTGAGAAAGAGACAGCGAACTCCTATCTATTGGTTTACTCCCCTAAAGCCCACAACTCTTGGGGTCGGGCTGGGCCAAAGCTGGAAATCAGTAACCAAATATAGTTCTCATACAAGGGGAGCAAAACCCTTAATACTTGAGCCGTCACTGCTGCTTCAAAGGATCTGTAACAGCAGGAACCCACCGTCAGGAGCCGTATTTGAGCTTGAAAACCAGGTACTCCACTGCAGAATGTGGACATTTTTTTGTTTTGGCAAAAATTATTTATTTATTATATTTTTTTATTTCGAATTTTTTAACTTTGTGGTACAATTTGGTATAGACTGGGATTCCCTCCTAAACTCCCACCCCCCCACACACAGATTTTCCCCCTGTTACTACGATAGTATAGGTTTATTTATTTTTGTTGGAAAGGTGTATTTACAGAGAAGGGGATACAGAGAGAAAGATCTTTCATGTGTTGGTTGGTTGGTTCACTCCTCAAGTGGCCACAACTGCTGGAGTTGAGCTGATCCAAGTCAGAAGCCCTATCTTCCAGGTCTTCCACAAGGATGCAGGGTCCCAAGGTTTTGTGCCATTCTTTACTGCTTTTCCAGGCCACAAGCAGGGAGCTGGATGGGAAGTGTAGCAGCTGGGACATGAACCAGCACAATATGGGATCCTGGCACATGCAAAGTGAGGATTTTAGCCACTGAGTTATTATGCTGGGCCATAGAATATGGGAGCCTTAACTGCAGTGTTAACCACTGGCCCAGATGCCCACTACTTAACAATGTAATTAGTAGCTAAGGTTTATCCTTCCGTCTGGCCTGTTTTTTTTTCTTTCTTTTTTTTTGCCAGATGTCTATGTGTCTAGGACTGCTAACTTGAAGTTCAACTCAGATAGTATTTTTTTGCTATATTTCACACATAATTTTGTTATTTTTCCTAACACATATATTCTTTCACAATGAAGAAGAGATTATTTTCTGATACTGTTATGCGTGTTTACTGCGCATAAACTGTCTTAACTGATGACTTCATTGAATTTTAATGTTTGAGTTATTGGTTATCAAACATTTTATGTTATATAGAAATCTTTGGTGTGTTGTTATACTGTTATTTAAGAATGTTTTTCTATTTGTTGTGATTAGTGGGTGTTTTTGAATGCATTGGATGGTTGGGAATGCATTATTATTCTAAGACAGCGAGCTATAGTGTACTGCTGTATAATTGTTAGCTAATAAGCATTTGTTAAGCATTTGTAAGAGTAGCAATGTTTGGAGTAACAATAGATGCTAACTTTGGGAATTCAGCAGTTGAGGAAGGACTATGAATTATCAGCTGTGCTTGTAAGGATTTACACTGCTTCCTCAACTCAGAGGTACTCACTCCCAAACATTTAAATGTTTCTGAAACTCAAGTGTGTTCTAAAGTCGAAGTATATGCTTAACATGACAACATTTCTGTTTATTTTATAAGCTTCAGTAAGTGGCATCCTGCTTTTCTCTTCAAAACCAATTAAAAAATGAGACTACAATATATACAGTTAGGTAGTAAAACCTATAGGTTTTATTGGTGATGAGTTGAAGAATGAAGCTGTTTCTGTTTTAATATTCTAAGAAGTAACACTTTTCTAATTGGATTCTTTCCATTGATCAGAATGGAGGAAAAAAGAAAAAAAACAATACTCCATTCTTTGGACTTGGGCTAAGTTAGCTTCAAGAAACAGAAATGAGGCCTTAAGTCTCTGATCCTCTGACTAACTACACCTCCAAGATGAGAGGCAAGAGGTTAGTTACAATTTTGGAGTTGCATGTTTTTCTTCTATAGTGTGATGGATGCAGTTACTCTGTCTTTAGGAGGCTCTGATGGCCCCTTGCCATCAGTAGGGAAAGTGGCTTTGTGTCTCCTGGAGGCCCTGAGGTTAGCAAAGTTGAGGTGTTATGGAGGGCTAATACGGGCTCTCCTGTCTGGGAAAAGGGATACAGTCCATAATTTATAGTGGTTGGAGTGTTGAAATGGAGATATTATCTAAAAAGTGAACCTGGACAGAGAAGGTGGATACTAAATTGTCCTTTCTTCCCTGTTGAAAACTAGGTTCAGTGCCTAAAGATACTTATTAAGAGATCATATATTCCTATGTATGTGTGGTTTGGGGTAGGATTTGGTGATTTGGATAAGAAGATAATGGGAAACATAAAGATGAATATTTTTAAGGCTCTTCCTCAGAAATTTCTCCTCTGAAGAGTTTTCACCATTACCAAGTTTTTATAAACCCTCTCAGAGGCTAATGCGTAACAAATATGGCAATTGTTTTGAACAAATGATAAAAAGATGCTTCTATATGAATGCATTGGATAATCTGTATTAGCCACATAAGCCTTTGTGATATATAACCTCAATGTGAGCTCCAATATGTGATATCTGACCATAAGAAGGATACTCTTTACAAGTGGGCTTCAACATGTTTGTGGAGAATGCACATTCTCTTTTAATTCTACTTTTCCATGAATCCCATGTAAAAGATGCAGGTGCGCATATGCACACACATAAAGGGAAAAGGAGGAAAGGAACAAGGGAGGAAGAGAGAGAGAGAATGGCAAATGGTGAGCTCTCGTTTGTTGGTTCACTCTGCAAGTGCCTGAATAGCTGTGATTGAACCTGGTCTGAAGGCAGAAAGCAGTCCAGTCCAGTTATTCGATGGGAATAGCAGTTTCCCAGTTACTTGAGCTTTCGTTGCTGCCTCCTAGGGTCTGCATTGGCTGGAAGTTGGAGTCAGGAATCAGAGTGGGGAATAAACCCATGTATCTCCATGTGGAACTTAGACCTTTAAACTGGCATCTTAAAGAGGTCCATTCCTCTGTCAACTTTTTGGAGCCTCCTAATGCCTAATCTTAGGCACACAAGTGTACATTTATGATTTAATGTCTGTTACAGAGAAGTGAATCTAAGTATCATAATGTATGAAAGGGCATAATTTGCACTAAGGTGTTTCAAAGAATATATTTCAGATTTATTTTTGCTGCAGTGTCTCTCTCAGTGATGCATGCTTCCATGGTTACCGAGTAATAGACATAATAGGAATAAAAAAGTGTAGAGAAATGAAATGGAATTGCTATTGCAGATTTCCCCCACAGAAGACATTCATAGTCACCACTGTTTCTTTAGTGTGATTTGGAAACTAGGAGGCACTGAATGTAAATGTATGCTTATTAGATAGTTCGCATATTTCTTCTTTAAGATGTATTTATTTTAAAGGCATAGTGACAAGGAGGCACAGGGAATGGAAAAGAGAGGGGAAGGGAGTTAGCCTCCATCCATTGTCTCACCCCCCAGATGGCTGCAATGGCCAGTTCTGGACCAGGCCTAAGACAGGAGCACAGTATGCTATCTTTGTTTCCTATGGATGTGGGTCCCAGGGGCCCAAGCAGTTGGGCCATTTTTCACTGCCTACCTAGGCACATTAACAGGGAGCTGACTCAGAAGAGAAGACAGGATTCATACTATACACCACATCAGCATCCTATGTACATGGTACAGTTCAGACAATCAGTATTCATAAATATATATCAAATGATATGACATCCTCACAGTCTCTATCCTGTGTACACTAAATTACACAAATAAGAGAAAGTATGTGATATTTATCTTTCTGGGTCAGGCCTATTTCACTTAGCACAAGAATGTCCAGTTCCAACCCTTTTGTTGCAAATGTCAAACTTTTACTAATGTTCCATTATGCATATTGCTACATTTTTCTTTATATAAAGTGGACAGATTTCGCATATGCTACAATACAGATTTAGGTTAGAGAGACTTCTCATCCTATCCTTCCTCCTGTCCTCCTTCCCACCCACTCTACTCCTTTTTTTTTTTTTTTTATTCCTAGCTTTTCTAATAGCCTACTTTAGGTTAACTTTGCAATCACAGATAAAACATATTTTCTTTATCCAGTCATCAATTAATGGACATCTGGGTTGATTCTTTATCTTGCCACTGTGCATTAGGCTGCATTTATGCATTGAAAGACATTAGCTTTGGGTTTTACTTGGGGCATTAAGTATAGTGCTGATGTGACAACCTTGCAGATGGATTTGGGACACGTATGCACAATTTTATGTTTTATATTATACCTAAAAATGAAGATGCTGGGTTGCAAGAAACATGCATGTTAAAATTTAATGCCACTCAGTTTTCTAAAGCTGTTATGGTACTTTACATGCTTATAAATGATGTATGAGAATTTTCACTGCTTCAAGTTTGTGCCAGTGCTTGAGGTTGATAGTCTTAAATTTAGTAATTTCTGGGAATGCGTAGATTTTTTGCTTTCAATATACATTTCCTTATTATTGACAAAGTTAAGTCAGTTTTCAACAGTTTTCTTGTGTATCAACTTTAAATTCAGTTTCTTTATAACTTTATGCCATAAACATCAGGTTCTCTGATATTTTCATTCAGTATGTTATTATGGTGCCTAAATAATAATCTCCAAATGTTAAAATTGGTATTAATCATGATCATTTTCATCTGTGGTAGCAACTAAGTTAAGGTTGTACATTGAGATATTTATTGTTTACTTAAGATCTTGTGAAGAACCTGATCAAGTCTCTTATTATTTCCCAACTTGCTTGTTTCCTTTTTGTCAGTTTCCCCCACAAATTGAGTTCTTGCAGGTGTGCTTTTATGAATATGATTTCTTAATTTTAGCATAGTCCAATATATCAAATTTACGTTTGTTGTTAGTGATTTTAGAAATGTTTGCAAATTATTTTTAACCTGAGTCATGAAAACATGTTTTCTGTTTTACTGCTTGCTTTTTTTTTTAGTCGTGAAAAACACCTTTATTGAGAAGATAGATATCATAAATGCTAATAACATAATATTCTTTATTATCTACTTTTCTTGCTTGCTTCTTTAAAAATTTATTTATTATTATTAATTCATTAATTACATTGTATTATGTGACACAGTTTCATAGGTACTGCTTTTAAAATATTTTGTGGTTGGTCATCTTGAGTTTATTATACCCAAGGATCCTCTCCTATTTTCTCAACAATTGCATCAATGTCAAGTATTAGCAAAGAAATAGTATATTACTGTGATGAAGTCTGCCATTTAAGATGCATATTTTTGTACATAGATAACATCCATAGTACCATGTACATAAACCCAGAATGCTTGTAATATTTTATAGAATATATATGATCTTTCATATTATTTATTTCAAATACAGATACAGATGCATTCTTTTCTAGCAGTTCATAAAAATTTGTAATAACAAACAACTTATAATCATCAAGATAAAATAATAATCATGACCATGAGTATGTTCTGTGCCACTGGCAATGCTCTCATACTTGACCAGCATAAATTTTTTAGTACAACAGCATCTAACTTAGTGACTTAATTCCATTGTAAGTGTTTTGAATTAGGGTTTTTTTTTCATTTTTAAAAATTTTTTATTGCATTTTATTTTATAACATCGTTTTATAGGCTCTGATGTTCCCCCATCCCCTCCCCTTCCCCACCCCCCATGGTGGATTGCTCCACCTTATTGCAGTATTACAGTTCAAATTCAGTCTTGTTTCTTTCATTGCAAGCATGTGCCATGCATAGAATCCAGCATCTTATTGTCCAGCTCAATTCAATAGTTTCTTGGAGAGACCAACTCTGGTCTAAAGGCATAGCTGACAGAATATCGTTCTGACCAATTAAAAGCCATAACATAACATCAACAACAGTTTCCAACATTATGGGGTTAATTGACATTGTATTGAGTGACATATGTTAGAAAATGCAGGTTCTTAACCACATCCTGTGACTATTTCATTAACATTTCAATTTTAGTTTGTAGTTGCTTAACGGTTCTTGGCATGCTACTGAGTGGGTTATTAATCATTGTTTTATCAAAATCTGTTTAAATCAACTACCTTTAGTACCTCCCATCTATAGGAAGTTACCGTCCGTAGTGAAGCCTGTGTTGTCACACTCTTGGGTGCACTTCAGACATGCAGACCTGCTTAATTACAGAGTCAGTGAGAAGTGACTTCTTAGGTGTGTGCTCACGTCTTCTGCTTACCGTAACTCTCAGATGTTATTTCCTCACTTCACCTGGTGGAAGGAAATTGTTTGTGGCCCAGCTGCCCCTTGGCCTTCAGTGTGGTTCCTGGCTCAATCAGAGCTGTGAAAAGGCGAAGGTTAAGCCAACTCAGGGCAATGGTTCTTTGTTTCTTCCTACCTGAAGTTGCAGTCATGCGTTATGATAAAAGGATTCACAGAGGCAAGAAATGGCCATGTCATGCATGTGGCAGCAACATTTAGACAGATAAAGCCCTAAAATGACCAAGTGACCCCCAAGATGAAGAAATGGAAAGGTCTATTCAGTTCTTTTTTATTTATTTATTTATTATTTTTAATTCATTAATTACATTATATTATGTGACACAGTTTCATAGGTACTTGGATTCTCCCCACCCCTCCCCAAACCCTCCCACTATGGTGGATTCCTCCACCTTGTTGCATAACCACAGTTCAAGTTCAGTTGAGATTCCCCCATTGCAGTACTGCTTGCTTTTTTACATAGATATTTACAGTGCACTTTTAACTGAATTTTTAATACAAATGTGGAGAAATGGTCAAATTTCTTTTATTCCTATCCATAAATACGATGGCTCTGCAAATTTGACAAAATTTGACCATTTCTCCACTGTTCTAAGTGTTTCATTTGATATTATATAAGTATCTACATACATATGAATCTGTGTTTTTCCATTCTGCTCAGTTTATTTATGCTTTCACCAATTCCAAACTGTCATAGTTAGTAGAACTTCATAATAAGTTATATATGCTGTACACTCAAGTAAGTTCTCCCACCTTTTCCTCACCTCAAGGACTTCTGGGTTGTTTCCATGTCTTCGCTATTATAGATTGTGTTGCTATAAGTCGCAGAAGTGGAATAGCTGCATCATATGGCAGAGCAGTTTGCAGTTCTCTTAACACTCTGCTACTGACTTCCATAGTTGCTGTACTAGCCTACACTCCCACCAACAGTGAAATAGAGTACCTTTGTCCCTTCATCCGTGCCAGCAGGTGTTGTTAGTAGATATCAAAGCTGTTTGTGGTCTCTTGTGTTTCCAGATGAAATTTTGTGTTATCTTTTTTATTTCTGGGAAGAATGTTGTTGGGATCACATTGAATCTGCATATTACTTTTGGTGTGATATGGACATTTTAATAATATTGATGCTGCTGATCCAGGAACACGGTAATTTCTCCATCTTTTAATATCTTCTTCTATTTCTTTTTTTCTTTTCAGTGACCTTTCCTCTTAACACTGCCTTGATCGTGTCCCATTAGTTTTGATATGTTGTGCTGAAGCCTTCATATATTTCAAGTAGTTTTAAAATTTCCTCTTTGATTCTTCTGTATCCCCTGTTTGTCTAGTGATATATTATTTAGTCTCCATATATTTGTTGGTCTCCAGTTCACTCCATGATGGTCTGAGAAGATACATGGTATAATTTCTGTTTTTTTACAATTTGCTGAAGCTTGTTTTGTGTCCTATATATAATATGATCAATGCTGGAGAAAGTTTCGTATACTAGTGAGAAAAAGTATATTCTGTCTATAGATTGAAAGGCTCTGTAGATATCAAATCCATTGGCTCTAGTATGAGTGAGTTATGTTATTTCCTTGCTTCGTTTCTGTCTTGATAATCTGTCCATGAAGTTTAATGGGGTGTTAAAGTCCTCCTCTGTTGTTGTATTGGAGTCCATTTCTCCCTTTGAATCCACTAGTATTCGTTTCATGTAGTTATGTACCCTTTCATTTGACGCATATATATTATGGTAATCTCTTCTTGCTGAATGGATACCTTGACAATTACATGGTGTTCTTCATCCAATTTAAGACTGTTCATCTCAAATTCTATATTGTTTGAGATTAGAATGGCTACACCAGCTTATTTTTCTTTTCCATTAGCCTGCAATATAATTTTCCATCATTTCATTTTCAGTTTCCGCATATCTTTGAGACTGGACCAGTTTGCTATACATACTGGCAAGCATGGGAACCAGGGCAGGGAAAGGGCCTGGTAGGGGTTATTGGGAGTTGCCCCAAATAGACTTTAGCTCCCAAAGGTTTACATGGCCAAGTGTGTGGTGGGCAGGATTGGAATGGGCTCCAACACCCGTTGGTTTGTGTAGAAGATAGGGCTGGAGGCAGAAGTGACCCGCAACTGCAATCACCAGCATATGTATAGGCTAAGAGGGGTGGACAGACTGTGCCGGATCCTGTACTGGCAAGCACATCCAAGAATCTGGTCTGGGATCAACTCAGACAAATTTTTTTGGGGGGTATTCCCCTCAGTCAAACTGCTGGAATCAGAACGCCAAACATGAAGAGAATTGCAGTTTGCATGGTTTGACTGTGGAGTGCGTGTGTCAAAGCTGAGCCTCAATGGCTCAGACAGAGCAGTGGACAGCATATCCAGGTGCACGTGGAGGATATGGTAGTACATTGTGGCCTGTAGAGGACACTTGGCACCACAGAACAATTTGACAGAATAAATTGATCAACAACCCCAGCCAAATGTTGGCAGTGAATACCCGGGCAAGTGGAGACGCTAAGGTGGACTGTGTCAACCAGTGGAGTCTGGAGAAATTTCATTGTGCTTAAAATGGCAAGATTGGCAGCAATCCAGAACAGTTGAATTATGTAAACCACTTGAGCAGTGCTCTCGGAGCATGCCCCACATGGGGGATCCTGGGATGGTTGGGAGAGTGGGTGTGGCTTCTCCTTTTATCTCTCCCCTTACCCCAGATACAGGAAGGAAAAAAGGGAATGTGGAAGCAGTGGTCTTACCTGCTTTCCTGTAACCCTTGACCCTTTGTGCCCTAATCAACTATGTAAAGATCATCAAAACAATAACTAACTAACTAAATAAATAAATAAAACTAAAAATATATATAAATAACTGCATAAAAATATTTAGATTATAAGAAAAAAGATATGTTCCTTGTAGGCAACAAACAGATGGGTTTTGTTTTTTGATCTAGTCTGCTAATCTGATGTTTGATTGATGAGTTTAAGCCAATTACATTCAGAGTAATACTGATAAGAAGTGATTTGGTAATGTCATTCTAGCAATCAGTTGTCATTCTTAATTTAGCTTCTTTTGTTTTTTTTGGGGGGGGGGAGGTTCTCCATTTTTGTCTTTTTTTGGTATTTTTTTGGTATGTACTATTCCTTTTCTCTGTCAGTAGGACATTTTTAAGTAACATTTGTAGGGTGGAACTACTACAGGCAAATTATTTGAGATTTTCTTTGCTGTGGAATAATTTTATCTCATTTTCAAACACAAAGGAAAGCTTTGTTGGGGAAAACATTCTGGGCTGACATTTTTCCTTTCAGGATTTGAAATATGTCGCTCCATTCTCTTCAGCCTGTAATGTTTCCTCTGAGAGGTTAGCTGCGAATCTGGGGCTCTTCTAGGTTAACTCTTTTTCATGTGAATATTTCAGTATCTTTTTCTTGTGTTCTCTGATGACAGCTTGATTACAATGTAACGAGGAGAGGATAATTTTTGGTTAGCTATTGGGGGTTCTGTGGTCCTAGTGTATTTTGTTTCCTAATTCTTTCTCCATATTAGGGAAGTTCTGATTCATATATATAACATTTTAAATATAATAATGTTAAATATATATAAGATTATTTATTTTGATTGGACAGAGAGAGAGAGAGACAAAAAGAAAGATTTTCTGTTGCTGGTTGGTTCACTCTCCAAGTGGCTGCAATGGTTGGAGTTGAACTGATCCAAAGTCAGGAGTCCTTCTTCCAGGTCTCCCATGTAAGTGAAGGGTCCTAACGTTTTGGGCCATTCTCTATTATTTTTCTTGGCCACAAACAGGGAAGTAGATGAGAAGCGGAGCAGCTGGAACACAAACTTGTGCCCATGTGGGATATCGGCATGTGTAAGGTGAGGATTTAATCACTCAATATATTTTTGAACCTAGCTTCTCTTCCCACACCTTCAGACACTTCCATACACTTATTTTTTCCCTATTTTTTAAATTATATTTTTGACAATCTTTACATAGTTAATTAGGTAAAAAGGTTCAAGGGCTACAGGAAAATGGGTAAGACTATTATTCCCATATTGTGTCCTTCATGTATCTGAGGTAAAGAGGGATTTTAAGGGAGAAACCCTACCCAGTCTCCCACCCATGATGTGGGGCATGCTCCTAGGGCCTTGCTCAAGTGGTTTTGATAGTTCGCCAGTTATGAATTGCTGCCAGTCTCACCACTCCAAGCACGATGAGGTCGTTGAAGAATCCACTGATTTACGTAGTCCATCATAGAGTATCCATTTGCCCAGTTTTTCCTTGCCAACATATAACTGAGGTGGTTGATTGACTTGTTCTGTCTTCTGTCTTTTCTTGGTTAGGGTTCTGAGCCTGGCATTTTGATTGGGGAGATCCCCAAAGAAACTTTGTCTGAGGTGTTCCCAGACCAGATTCTTGTATGTACTAGCAAGCACAAGGCCCGGCACAGTCCATTGCCCCGATAAGCTGGTGGTTGCAATTGCTGGGTTGTTTCTGTTTTCAGCCCCGACTTCCACTGGAACCAATGGGTGTTGCAGTCCAGCCTGGTTCTGCCCAGCACACACTTGGCCCTCACATAAACCAGTGGGAGAGCAGCCTAGTCGGAGCGACCCACAATAACCCCTACCAGGCCTGCCCCCTACCCTGGTTTGTCGATATGTGCAGCAGATTAGTCCAGTCTGTCCCACATCCCATCTGGCCCTCGCACATGTCAATGGGTATTAAAGCTTAGTTTCATCTAACCAGCTCCACTATCCAGCCCTCACGGATGTTGTTGAGTGCCTCTCTGTCTAGCCACCTCAGCCCCTGTCCTAGTTTTCGTGCCCTCCCACGGGAGTAGTAACCCAAGAGGGAGAAGCCCACTATTTCCCTCCCAGGCCACTCCGACTCCTGGACTATGCACTCTCCAGGTGGTTCTGTGGTTTGACTTGACAGAATTAGCCCCCAGTGCCAGCTTCTGCCAGCTGATGCTGTGTCTAAGCCCAAACAACCCTCACCCACTCTAATTTATGCTTGCACCAGTAGGAACAATCCGCCCAGCCTGGCTTTTGCCTGATCTGGTCCACATGAGGCCCACAGGTGTTATAGCCCTGCTTAGTCTGGTCTGCCCCCATCCCAGCTCACACTCTCCAGTGGGAGTAGCTGTCCTGCAAGAGAACCACCCCCCATATTCCCCCTGCTGGCTCTGCCCCTCCCTTCCTGGTTCTCACGCATGGTGGTTGGGCGCTGCAGTCACATCTGGTACAGGTAACCTTACCTTGGCATTCCGTATTGTGCCCGGTTTTTGTCGTGACTGAACCTGGCTTGACCCACACTCTGTTCTGGTGCTCAGATTCGCCAGTGGATGACATAAACTGATTCAGACTGGCCTGCCTCCGACCTATGCCAACTGTATGCCAGTGGGAAACTCCATGGCCTATTCTGGGCTGTTTCCTTCATGCTTCTTGCACTTACCTTCCAGGTCTGTGTCCTGCCAGAGGAGTTGCCCAGGTTCCTCCATCAGAACCTCTCCCAATGCCAGATTTTGTGCATAGCAGAGGATCCATGAGCCAGCCCTGTTCAGTTCACCTCCTGTCCTAGCAGGAACAGTGGCTTTTCCTGACTGGCCTTCAACCCAAACTGGTTTATTGTTGGATGTTTCAGCCCAGCCATGGCTCGTCCATACCCACATACGGCTCACACATGGCTCAGTAGGGGTTGAGACCTAGTCTAGTCTGTCCCACCTCTACCCTGGTCCTCCAGGACACCACACAGTGTTGAGGTCTGGCCCATCTCGGTGCATCCAGTCCCAGTCCACACTAGTGCCAAGGGAGACTACAACTGTTTCCTGATCAGAATGCAGCCCTCATTCCAGCTCGTGCGCGCCTTGGTGGGAACCTCAACCCAGTTAGGGTGTCTGCTTAGCTCCCCAGCTGGGCCTGTTCCCAGCCATAGATCACGTGCATGCCAGTGGTTGCTTTGACTCAACTTGGCTCAATCCCTCACTTGTCCCGACCTCTGCCTTAGATGCTGTGGCATAGCTTCCCTGCCTCACACAGACCAGTAGGTGCAATAGTCTAGCTTGGCATGACCTGTGCTCCATCCTGGGTCTAGTTTCGCTTGTGGGCTAAGGTTTGCTCAGTCCTGCCCTGTATACCCCGTTCCATTACCAACTGACACATTACCCAGCTGTTGGAACTACTTTGCCCAGCTTTTCTGACCCCCAGGTCTAGACCACATGTTCACCAGCAGAAGCTATGACTCGCCAGGGGAGTTTCCTAAGTTGCTCCACTTGATCCACTCCCAGACCCAGTTCTCATACATGCCATTGGGTTTAGGCCAGTGCCTGGCGCAGACTGGCCTTCCATTTGGCCTTGACTTCCATACTCTTATAATGAGCCCTTTAATGGTGTCTCTTAGTTCCTTGGTGTTATTTTAAGCTTGACTCAGTTCCCCTTCCAGCTTGTTGGCTGTTTCACAGTTATTGCAAAAGGTGAAATTCTTTCTTTAGTATATTCCTTGAACCGTGTATGTGCTTCTCATTGTTTTTAAGAAGCTTTATTATAATATAAAATCTTTGTCCAGCATTTTTTTTGTCCATGTCTTCTTCACTTAGCTTTGAGGCTGAAAAAGGATTTTGCTTCTTTGCAATGGAGGTGTCAGTTGCTTTGTTCATTGTGCTTGTACTGTTTCTTTTGCCCTTGTTCATCATGACTTTGATTAGCAGAATCTCCTTTGGGCTAGTTTTTAAGCTGTTATCCTCATTTCTACCAGTTGACTTTGCTGATTCCTTTCGGTGCCCATTTCTTTGCTTGTGCCACTTCCTGCAGTGATTGATATTTAGTCTCAGGCTCCCACCCCTTCTTAAGCGCGGGTGCCTATTTTCTTCATCTCCTTTTTAAAAAATATTTATTTATTTTTATTGGGAAGGCATATTTACAGAGAGAAGGAGAGACAGAGAGATATTCTGTCTACTGGTTCAAATGGCCAGAGCTGAGCCAATCTGGAGCCAAAAGCCAGAAGCCAGAAGCCTCTTCCAGGTTTGCTATGCAGGTGCAGGGTCCTAAGACTTTGGGACATCCTCCACTGCTTTTCAAGGCTACAAGCAGGAAGCTGAATGGGAAGTGGGGCTGCTTGGATTAGAACTGGTGCCCATATGGACCCACCACTTAAGCTGTCATCTGCCAGCTCTTCAGGTGTGTATTAGCTGGAATCTTGATAGGAAGCAGGGCTGGACCTTGAACCCAATGACTTTGATATGAAATGTGAGCATATTTACAGCTGAATCAAATGCCCACTCCATCTCACTTTCCTTCTTTTTTTCCCCACTTTCCTTCTTAAGGAAAATTTTGCTGACAATAAATTTCTACATTAGCAGTTAATATTCTCAATTTCCACAAAGGTTGTCCAAATTCTTGAGCTTGTATTGAAAATGATGCTGCCATAATCTTGGGAAAGCATGCATGCTTCAACTCTCTTGTTGGAATCACAGTTCATTTCAGAGCTTGAAGAGGCTGCTATGTTAAAATTCATTGGACTTTTGAAATTGAATATTACATAAAGATAATTAATTAGGAAATTATCACTTTGGGAAATCTCCAGTAAACATTTGTGTTGGGCAGAATGAAACGTGTAGTTTGTGAGCTAATCTGGGATCCAAATGAAAGGTTTTTACTGTGTCAGCCTTTTTTTAATGTTAGTTATTTGCTACCTGAAATATTAAAAACCTGTTGTCTTTCCTGTAATTCAGTTTTGTGATTGTGCTCACAGTATGGCATGACTGATTAGTACGGCATGATTCTGATGCAAGTGGATAAAACCCTTTCAAACTGAGGGTTGCACTGGGTTGGAAACATCAATAGTTAGGGCAGGGAGGGGTGTTCTGTAACCCTCACAATTTTATAAGAACAAGGAATTGCATAGCTGTTCATTGCACTGTGAGGGCTTCATTGATTCAGGAAGGACATGGAGGAAGTAGCAAGTGAACGCTATTTAAACACATGGTGGGATTTCTTTTCATCACAATATTTTACATCCCCAAGTTTTTGTTTTTGCCGATATCTGTGACCCTTTCACTTACGCCTCTATGCAGATTTGGGCATTTTGCCCTATCTTCATGTTCCACTGCCCATTTTCTTCTTCAAGCTGCATTAAGATCTCAGTCTGAAGATTGCCACACAAAAAAATACCCTACTTAACTGCATCCGTCAGGTTCCAGAGAAGAAGCAAAGATTCTTACACTGAATGAAAATGGACAACATTGCTGGTGACCTTGTGTAATTAGAAGACCTAGGAATGGCTTCAGGTGACTCAGCCAACAAAAGAGCTGCCTCGTACATCAAAAATTGTCTATGTGGCAGCCATCAGTTTCTATTCTATTTTCCTTGGAAATTTTCAAGAAACTCAAGAAGCAAGCCCTTGTTGCAATCCTTTTCTTATCTTTGATGCTGCACACATTTGGCTCTGACACACATTATATTATTAGTTCCAACTTTCTCAATTTTAATTAAAAACAGAAATGAATTATTTTAATCTATCGTTTTTGAGAGTCAGAATTACTGCACACGATTATCCACTGAAATAGGGTTGGCACATAAAACTAATGATTTTAAAATATTATCTTCACTATTTTAGTTTGCTCTCCCAGCAAATCTTAATTTAGTTAGAAATATTCTCTTTTCTCATAATCCTAGTAAGCATTTATCCAGTAGATCAAGAATCTCCATGTTAACCTTTCAAGTTTTATTATAACTGTTTTGTGTCATTAAAACTTAAAAATTTACTAACATTTACAACTCTACAATGTTTTTCTTTTTAAAAAATTCCACATACAAATGAAATAGTTGAAGACCCAGTAAGCCTTCTCTAAGTGACTGTGTGTGATTGCATTTTGCCCAGGGAGTCCAGGGTCTGTCATGAAAAGTAATGCCTTGCACTACTGAAGTGTTTTATTTTGCAGAACAAATTATGTGATCATTCCATCCATAGGCCAATCTAATATAATATTATCAGTTATTAGAAAGCAAGGCGTTATTTGCTCTGGTATTTAAGAAAATTGATGTTTCTGACCGATAAATAAATCCTCTGATGATATTTTTAACTCAGTCAGTGGTTCTGAGTGCACATCAGAATCATGTTTGATTCATCCATAACTCATTAAAAGCACGTATCTGGGGAGGCTCCCAGGTATCAGATTTTAGATTTATTTAAGAATTGTTTTTATTAACTTGTAAGACTTGCATACTTTTATGAGATACAGTGCAATCAACACATATATATGGCATAAACCTTTTAAAACAGGTGATTGGCATAGTGTGTATATTATCTTTTCTTTATGTTTGGAGCCTACCACCTCCTCTCTTTGAATTCTTCATGTGATATACAATACATTACTGTGAACTGTAGTTACCCCACTCTGCTGTAGGACAGACATTTGGTAATCCTGTCTATGTTTGGGACTCATTATCCAACTCAGCTGTATCCCCCTGCCTCTCATTTTCCCCAGAGTATTACAATCAGTATTGTAAGTTCACTTTCCCATATGAGAGAGAACATGTGGTATTTGTCTTTCTGTGTCTGGCTTATTCCATTCAACATAATTACTTTGAATTTCAACCATTTCCTTGCCTCAGATACTATTTCATTTTTTAAAATCACTGAATAATACTCCATCCTGTAAATACTCCATGTTTTCGTTATCTATTCTTCCATTAGTACTTACCTAGGTGGGTTCAACATCTTAGCTGTTGTGATCAGTTCCACAATGACCATGGGAATGCAGGCAAGGGCCTTCAAGAAATTCAGAGGATTAGGCATTTAGTCTAGTAGCAAAGACACCTGTATCCCACATTGAAGTGCCTGGGTTTGATTCCTCACTCTGTCTCCTCATTCCCTCTTGCAGCTAATTCAGCCCTTGGAGCAAAGCAGTGATATCTCAGGTAGTTGGGATTCTGCTCTCTGTGTGGGAGACCCAACTTCTGGCTTTGGCTTTAGCTCAACGCCAGCTGTTTGGGCCATTTGGAGTGTGAACTAGTGGGTGGGAGCTTCTTTTTTCTCATCAAAACAAACAAACAAACAAACAAAATGAACTTCAAAATGCATATGGAAGATTTGCATTATCTTTTGATTTCACTTCCCATTAACTTTTTTTTAAAAGATTTATTCATTTTATTACAGCCAGATATACACAGAGGAGGAGAGACAGAGAGGAAGATCTTCCATCCGATGATTCACTCCCCAAGTGAGCCGCAACAGGCCGATGCGCCGATCCGAAGCCGGGAACCTGGAACCTCTTCTGGGTCTCCCACGTGGGTGCAGTGTCCCAATGCATTGGGCCGTCCTCAACTGCTTTCCCAGGCCACAAGCAGGGAGCTGGATGGGAAGTGGAGCTGCTGGGATTAGAACCGGTGCCCATATGGGATCCCGGGGCTTTCAAGGCGAGGACTTTTAGCCGCTAGGCCACGCTGCCGGGCCCATTTCCCATTAACTTTTGAAGCTCCTCATTTTCAATGGTATACTAATTTCATTTCATTCAGATATGTATTCATGCATGGGATAGTTGTATCAACGGAAGGTCTTTTTTTAGTTTTCCAAGGGACTGTTGTACTTATTTCCATAATGGCTGAATTAATTTGCAGTCCAACCAATAGTACTTAATGGTTTTCTTTTTCTCGAAATGCTTGTCATCATTTATTATTTTTTGTCCTTTTGATAACAGCCATCTTTTAAAAAGATGTATTTATTTGTTTATTTTATTGGAAAGTCAGATAAACAGAGAGGGGGAAAGACAGAGAGGAAGATCTTCCGTCCACTGGTTGGTTCACTCCCCAAGTGCCTGCCAAGACCTGAGCTGTGCCGATCCAAAGACAGGAGCCAGGAGATTCTTCCGGGTCTCCCACATGGTGCAGGGTCTCAAGGCTTTGGGCCGTCCTTCATTGCTTTCCCAGGCCACAAGCAGGGAGCTGGATGGGAAGTGGGGCTGCCGGGACACTAGCTGGCGGGGACTTTAGCTATTAGGCTACTGCATCAGGCCCATAACAGCCATGTTTTTTTTTTTTTAATATAAATGTTACTTTTCATAGTGATTACATGGTGGATCAGGGTGGGAAGGATTGAGGTTTAGGAAAAATGAGTGCACTCATTGCTTCCAAATTTGCTATTTCTTCTTGTTGTTTCTGGGGTAAGGGGAGAGACAAAGGGGAAAACTGTTCATGATTTTCTACACGTCCCAGTACCCAGGAATGAGGAACTGCCACCTCATATCAACCCAGAGTCTCGATGTGTACATACTCCAAGGGTTCTGTCCAAGTGGTTTGGATAGTTCCGAAATGCTACCGATATCACTGATCTGAGGATGATGTCACCCTCCCAATGTCCATTGGCTCCATTCACCGAGAACAGCTATGTTTTAAACCTGGAATGAAATGCTATTTTGTTGTGGTTCGGCTTTGCATTTCCCTAATGACTAATGATATTGAGCTTTTTTAAAATTTATTTATTGTACATTTGTATTTCTTGTTTTGAAGAAACACACACACAGATCCTTTATCCACTTTTATATTGGGTTTTTTGAAGTTTTTGTTGCTAAAGTACTTTTTGTCTCTTATATTCTCGATAGATATACAGTCTTTTTTTTTTAAATCTTAAATATATATATTTTTTAATTTTTTAAAGATTTATTTATTTTTATTGCAAAGTCAGATATGCAGAGAGGAGGAGAGAGACAGAGAGGAAGATCTTCCGTCCGATGATTCACTCCCCAAGTGAGCCGCAACAGCCGGTGCTGCTCCGATCCGAAGCTGGGAACCAGGAACCTCTTCCAGGTCTCCCACATGTGTACAGGGTCCCAAAGCTTAGGCGCCGTCCTCGACTGCTTTCCCAAGCCACAATCAGGGAGTTGAATGGGAAGTGGAGCTGCCAGGATTAGAACTGGTGCCCATATGGGATCCCGGAGTGTTCAAGGCGAAGACTTTAGCTGCTAGGCCACGCTGCCAGGCCCTAGATATACATTCTTGAATAAGATTAGTTTGAAAATGTTTTCCTGTTTTCTGTCCTTTCCTTCCTCTGTTAATTGTTTCTTTTGCTGAGTAGATGCTGCTTAGTTTAATGCAGACCCAGTTGTTCAGCTTTTCTTCTGTTTCCTATGCTTTGGGATCTTACACAAAAAAATTCTGTGCAAATTACTGTCTTAAAGTATTCCTTATTTTTTTTTCGGTAGGTTTGTAGTTCTAGATCTTACATTTAAGTCTTTATGTCTTTTAGCTGATTTTTGTATAGGATGAGAGGCTATCGGGGAGGGAAGGAGGAATAGGTGGACCCCCTTTACAGCACCATTTGTTGAAGTCATTGTTCTTGCTTCAGTGTATATTTTGGGCACCTTTGTCAAAGTTCAGTTGGTTAGAGATGCGAAGATTCATTCCTGGGATTCTAATCTTCCATTGGTCTCTGTTTCTAGGCAATTACCTTGCTGATTCGGTTACTTCAGCTCTATAATAAGCATTAAAATCAGGTGCTGTGAAGCCTACATCTTTGTTGTTTTTATTCAAGATTTCTTTGGCTGTTTCATGTCATTTATGCCTACATAGGAACTTTAGCATTGTAATGTTTCCAGTTCCATGAAGAATGATCTTGGCATTTTCATGGGGGTACCTCTGAGTCTGTAAATCACTCTTGGTAGTATGACATTTTGAATATATTGTTTTTTCCAATCATGAACATGAAGGCCTTTCTCTTTTTTTACATATCTTTTTCAACTTCCTTGATTGTTAATGTTTTGTAATTTTACTTGCAAAGATTCTTTCACATTCTTGGTTAAGTTATTCTAAGGTAAATGGAATCGTTCTTGCCATTTCTATCAGTGATTTAATTATTGGTGGATAAAAATGCTATTGATTCAAGTGTTTTGACTTTTTATCGTATAAATTTGCTGAATTTGTTGTCTTTATGTGGAGTCTAGGTTTTTCCATATGGAGCATGATATTATCTCATTAGGGATAATTTGACTTCTTATTTCTAAGTCATTGGTATTTCAGAAATTTTTATAGATAATTCTAACATGGAGTCTAGAGAACTGGATTATATAGTTTGTATATTTAAGATGACTTTCCGGTTTGGCACAATAGCATAGCAGCTAAAGTCCTCGTCTTGAACGCTCTGGGATCCCATATGGGCTACTGCTCTAATCCCAACTGCCCTGCTTCCCATCCAGCTCCTTGCTTGTGGCCTGGGAAAGCAGTTGAGCATGGCCCAAAAACTTGGGAACCTGCACCCATTGGGAGATCTGGAAGAGGTTCCTGGCTCTTGGCTTCGGATTGGCTCAGCTCCAGCTGTTGCGCTCACTTGGGGAGTGAACCATTGGATGGAAGACCTTCCTCTCTGTCTTTCCTCCTCTCTGTATATCTGCCTTTCCAATAAAAATAAACAAATCTTTAAAAAGAGTTGACTTTTTTTATAACAAATTATTCAAAGACACTTTAAATACATTTGTAGCAGTGTCTACCTAATGTTCTAATTGATTAGATTTCAAACTTTACAAGTACATATAGTAGATCAACCCAATCAATTATTTTGAGGCTACTATCATAAGAAATCAATCAAATAGCTCACTGGTGAATATAATCATAGCAGTAATTCCACTAGGGCTATTTTTTATTTCTTGTTCTTTTTACTAACTTGATATTAAACTTTTGAATTGTAAATATGTACTGTAAAACGCAGCTTGCAAATAGGTAATGGAATTATTTTCATATCTGTACATATGAAAAAATATATATATACGTATATATATATGTATGACAGACCATTCTATAGAGCTACATAATGTCATTAGAACGCTGAAATCATTCATAAGAAATTCGTGTATATTGGTGGTTCAGAAACTTCCTTAGTGAAATATTTAGAGATTCATACTAGACATGAGCTTGACTATCTTATTCTGTTCAGGTCCTTGTAACAAAATACCTGAGACTGGATAATTTGTAAAAAAACACACATTCATCACCTTTAGCTGCCGTCTAAGGTCAAGGTGTCTGTCTGCTCAAAGATGCTCCTTTGTGGCTGCAGTCTCCCATGGTGAAGGGAGCATGAAGGTTCCCAAGCCTCATTTATAAGGATACTAGGCACTTTCAGGAGGGTGAGCACTGATGACTAACAACATCCAGAAACTCTTACCCCTTACTGCTATTACATTAAATACTATCTTGTAACATATGAACTTTATGGGAATATCAATATTCAGATTATAGCACTGGATATTCATGATACTGAGTTGTCATCTTATTGTAATGTTCTCTACAGTTGAAAAGCATTTGGGAATTTCTTGTTCTTTTCTTAAAGATTTGTTTATTTGAAATATAAATATTGAAAGTGTTATTAAAAGATAGAGGCAGAATAAGAAATCTTCCATCTACTGGTTCACTCCAGATGACTGGAATGGTTGGGTCTGTGCCAGCCTACAGCCAAGAACCAGGAGGTTCTTTTGGGTCTCCCATCACTATTTACCCAGGCATATTCTTAGAGTACTGGATGAGAAGTGGAGCATCCAGGACTCAAACCAGCACCTATATGAAATACTGGCACTGTAGGCAGTGGTGTACCATGCTACTCTATAACACCATTTCCCGGGCTTGGGGGATTTCTTACAGGAGGGAAAATAGAATGATGATTTCCATCTAGACATTTTCTAGACATTATCACAGTCTGACATGTTATGTTTCAGGATATAGTTGCGATGGGTTAGGTTGGGAAATACTGTATTTCTTTTTTGGAATGCATATATACTAGTTAGAAACTTCATAAGAAGGGGCCAATGTTATGGCATAAAGGGTAATGGTGCCCCTTGTAATACCAGCATCCTGTAGAGGAACTGGACATTCCACTTCTGATCCAGCTCCCTGCTAGTGCGGCTGGGTAAAGCAGCAGGAGATGGCCCAAGTTCTTGCATTCCTACACTCCTGTGAGAGACCTGGATGACACTTCTGGCTCCTGGCTTCCATTGTAACCATTTGGGAATGAACCCATGGATGAAGGATGTCTTTCTCTGCCACCTGCCTTGCCTTCCAATGAAGTAATAATAAAATAAAGTAATAATAAAATACATATTAAAGCAGTACTTCTGGAAAAGTGTCTTTGATATTAGGTTTTTACTATTTGAAATTACTTTTTTATCATTTAGAATTATTTTTGATATTTTATTTATGATCACTTCAATGTCCCTGCAAATCAATACTCTTATTCCAGGTGTCTTTAGCATGTTAATATTTTGTTTTAGTCTGAAGATTGAAATATTGTCCTTTCTTTGATTATTATTTGTGGGGGAACTGACACATTACATAAAGTTCTTCATAAAGAAGTAAAAACATGTTTTTCTACAACTGTTAAGAATAGATGGCAAAAAAAATAGATGGCATTCTATACTTTAGTTTCGTCTGTGACTTTAAGGTGAAAATGTTTAGCTGTATTAAGGTTACATGACTTCAAAAACAGACACAGGAAGCATTTGAAACATCTCAAAACTCAAAATAATGGACCCTATGTTAGAGGAAATTTATCTCAATTCAAAGTGTGCTTTGAAAAAAGACAGAAACTAGCTTCTTTGAGGAATTTACTTCAGTAGAAGATACTTCTGGAAGATCGGTTTTACCTAAAGCTTATATGAATAAGCTGATTTTACCTTCTTTCACTTGTGCCCTGCTCTTCAGAAATCAAATACATAGACTTTAGGATGAAATGCTGGGCTCTATGATTTTGAAAATGAGTGTGTTTTTAAAGTGAATATTCTAGGAGAGTTCTGACAGATTGGTTCTTAGAGCAACAACATTGAATTTACCTAGGAACTTATTAAAAATGCGAATTCTTGATTCCTGCTCAAGACTGACTAAATCGTAGCTCTGGCATGGTGCTAATGATGCACTCTAAAGCTTTAGATTTGCAGGGACTGAAATGTGAGTTAGTGAGGTAAGGAAGATAATTGATTTGGTATGGAAATGTGACCAGCTTTACTCTGCTCCTTTAAGAATTTGTTGAAAGCTTGTTTGTGTCTGTGGGTGGTAGTAATTGCTTATTATAGAACAAGAACACATATTGTGAGCGAATTTACGTTAACTTGTCTGTATCTGCTTCCTTTCTCTCAATAAACATTATTAAATATTTTAGCATTTTTCATCTAGTAACAGCTGATCCTTTGAATTTCTTTTCTCCTGTTCTGTAAATATGCTTGCAAGTTATTTTTTTATTAAAAGATTTATTGACTAGTCTTTTGTATGTTCAAAAGACTCTTCCTAGATGCATAATAAATGAAAATTATATTTAGCATAAAGAAAACATATCACTGAACAAGCTAGAAAATGATTCAATCCCTATTGGACTTGATTTTTAGAAAAAAAAATCATATAATATAAATAAAATTTAAAAGTAAATGTGACCAGAAATACTTGAACTGATGGGCTTCTATTTTTTTGTAACTGGATCTTTTGGTATGAAAAGATTTCCACCTGTTAGCATGGGATTGTTACTAGAGATGATAACAGTTTCAGTGATCTGCCTTTGATTTAAGGAGCCTTCTGGACTTTTCAGCTCAGAGTTCAGGCTTTGGTCTTTGAGCCCACGTTACCCAGTCAGTGTCCTCTTTCTGTTTGTGTTCAGTCAGTATTAGTGACACAGATGAACTCCAATAGTTCACAGTAGCAATACCTCTTGAACTGGGCATTTTGACTAGACCTTGTTTCTTTTTTTTTTTTTTTTTTTTTTTTTTTTTGAGTGGGGTTGATTTGGGTATTAGGACCAGACAGAAGAGATGCTCCATAAATACAAATTCTGAAGTTTGCAGGGAGGCCCTACAGTTCTTACTACCATCACCTTCTTAAGCACGGGTGCCTCATCCCTACAGAAACGGACTTTTGTGGCACTTCACATGCTGGCTTTTGTATTAAGAAAGTGATCCTCCTAGCATAGCTGCTAGGGAATGCCCAGCCTGGAGTCCTCGGCGACAACCAGTCTGAAGATGGTACATCCAACTGTGTCTTTCAAGCATTCCTTGAATCTGTTTCCAGAGTTGGCCTGTCATAGTCTGTAACATGTAGATGATTTCTTTTTTTTTTTTATTGCATATTGGAAATAATTGTTCCAGTCACTTCCACACTCTTTAGTTACACTCGCCATCCCCACAATGCTAGCATAATGTGTGTTATACACACTGCTTTTGATCAGTTGCAATCATAGTACAAGGTTATCCTCAGAGATGCTGAACAGAGACCTGTGTGAAGGGCAAAGTTCAGAGGGGCTGCGTAACAGGGCGAAGGGCCCTCCTGACCGAGGTAGTACTGAGCCAGCTGTGGTAGGGAGTCATGGCTGAGAAGGTCCTTCTTTGGGTGTCTCAAAGCAAAAGGAATTGTTTACCAACAACATAGTCCACAAGGAAGAGAAACTGGGTTAGTTCTCATACAGCCTCAAGCTGGAACAAGCATTGACATGAGCTAGACAGTACCTTGGCCATAGGGTAGGAGGGGCTATCACTGCAGTTTTTAGTTAGGTAGCAGAAAAAAGTGGAATGCAGGAACTATAGGAGCTAAGGAGTGAGGATATGTACATGAGGGAGAGGCTCTCAATGTTGCAATGAATGAAGTAAGTACATAGTTTTTCAATTTTACATGAGCTCTCCCAAACTGTCCTTTGAATGTTGGTTGGAGTTGTATGAACATTGTCCGACTAATGAGAATTTTTGAGATTTCACAGATGGAATATCTTTTTTGCTTTTTTTGTTAAAGATTTATTTATTTTTATTGGAAAGGCACATATACAGAGGGGAGGAAAGACAGAAAGGAAGATCTTCCATCCTATGGTTCACTCCCCAAGCGGCTGCAACGACTGGAGCTGAGTGTTGGCAACGCCCGCGTCGCCACATACCCCGAGCCGAGCAGAGGGACTAGGGTTACACAAAAGACAATACGCAGAGAGCCAACACAAGATAACACGCAGTACACAGAATGCTGATCGATGACAGATTGTTCTTTATCGCATCTCCAGGCTTTCTTTTATACTCTCCCTAGCTCCTCCCAGTGTTTATCCAGTCCTCAAGGGGCCACCCTAAATCCTCGAGTTCCTCCCAGTAGTGGCCACCCTAAATCCCTTGAGTTTTATCCAATCCCTTGACAGATAACTTGACAAATAGGAAGCAGGAACTTGCGGTTAAGCCAGTGGCTAGATGTATCAGGCCAAAATTGCCATTCCTGTTATGCTCTGAGAAACAAGCTAAGCTGTGGAGTTAATCCTTGGGAGACCGGGGCCTGCAGCTGAGCCAATCCAAAACCAGGAGATTCTTCTGGGTCTCCCACATGGGTGCAGAGTCCCAAGGCTCTGGGCCGTCCTTGACTGCCTTCCCAGGCCACAAGCATGGAACTGGATGGGAAGTGAAGCAGCTTGGATTAGAACCAGCACCCGTTTGGGATCCCGGAGCATTCAAAGCGAGAATTTTAACCGCTATGCTATCATGCTGGGCCCTCTTTTTTACTTCTTATAAAAACATATTTGCTGAAAGGCAGAACTACAGAGAGAAAGAGAGAGACTGAGAGAGATCGTCCATTCACTTGTTCACTCTCTAAATGGTTGCAATAGCCATTCTGGACCAGGCTGAAGCCAGACACCAGGAGCTTTCTTCTAGTCTCCCATGTGGGTGCAGGGGTATAAGAACTTTGGCTATCTCCCATTGCTTTCTTAGATGCATTAATGAGAAGCTAGATCAGAAGTACAGAAGTAACGACTCAAGCCAGCACACTCATATTGGATGCTGGCACTGCAGGTGGCAGCTTAGTAATTATGCAGAATGCTGGCCCCAGAACTTCCTTTCAGCAGCAGAGTTCCTAAAGTACTGTGTGCTGACTCTGTGTCCTCTGTATAGAGCACCTTATAGAAGACCCCATTCCCTGCTCCTGTGCCAGAATTTTTTGTGTGTCTTTGGGTAAGGAGGTAGCTAAGGATGGATAGTGAGGACAACATAGAGTTTCTGTTTCAGGGGCTTCTGACATCTGCCCTTCTAAGGGTTAAGAGAAGGGATGCCTCCTTTAGCTCCATAGGTCCCATGCAGTGACAGGGGATTTGCTGTCAGCCCCTTGGCTGGTAAACTTCTTTCTGACCAGTCGTGCTTTCTACTCCATCTCCTAAGAATTCAATAGTATTTTGTAACTCGAGGAGGATGAGATAATTCACAGCATATCTATTGGAGTCTTGACCTTCAACCAAAGGAGTTTGATCTTTATACAACTTCTTAGGAACCTGTGTGCAAACCTGTAGGATGGTCTGTATAATTGTTCATGCACAAAATGTTCAAATATCACACAAGTCAACATCATGAGATACCAAATCCCATATCACTTAAGAACTAGTTTTTAGTTACTTGTGTAAAATAAAACCAGTCTATAAATGGGGAGAGAAATAGTTTTATTTTATGCATGGACATTATAAAGTATCAGTGCATATTAAAATTGTTTCTGTGACTTATGTGTGACAAAGATTCTGACTCAAAGAATTGTAGGAAATTTTGAGAGCTAGAAGCAAACTCACAACATCTGAGTCAATTTCATTTTCAAATGAAGGATTTTAGGTGTAGTTTACATCTTTCAGCATAGTGATCAGAAAACGAGCCCAAAATGAAAACACAGTTCATCAATCCATTTGTAAAACGTCCCTGAAATACCATTAGAATAAGCTAAATACTGACTTGGTTACTTTAAGATAACTTGGGGAACAATAATAAAATGGGGATTTGTAGTGAGGACGCAGAGGGGGACCCTATGCTTCTAAATTTGTATCATGAGAAATGTGAAATCTATTCATTTTATATAAAGCAAAAAATAACAATAAAAATTGAAAATTAAAAAATATTTTCTCCTTTCCTAGCAAGCCAGCAGCTCCCTCTCTGAGCCATACTTCTGTCTCTATCTTTGGAAACAATGCACTCTTCTGTATGATATACACAACTGGAATTACAGGAAATCTCTACATGTCAAAGGGCGATAATTCAAAAAGTACTTGAGTTCCAAATGCATTTCCTCAAAGAAACAATGTTAGAAGTTGCTGTTGAATTCTCGGTTTAGCCCACCACACTGCAAGTTCTCCCTACTGAAATCCAGCTGCAACCGTCCTCACTGACGGTGGGGATGAAAAACAGCTCGTTGCCATCCAAACACCCAGTGAGAAAGTATGTGATGTCTTAGTGCTTGTCTTACTTGAGGAAATTAGGGGGGTGATGAGGCAGCAGAAGGCAATATCTGGTTGGTACTGTTTCTTTGAGTTTTCTATCTCATGAATTTTGTTAGACACAAAGCAAGGCGCTGAGAAACTTTATTTTGCCAATGGCCATCTGGATATTCATAACATTACGTTTGTGGACATACAAAATTATCAACTTAAAAAGCAGCCGGTTATTAGATTTAGTTAATTTTGAGTCTTGCCTGTGGTTACTCCGGCCGGGCCGAAGGGGCTTTGTATGGACTGTGTGCTGGCCGTTCCTCACTCTCAGAAGGGCACAGCCTTCTTGGGCTTGTTTCCTACAATTAGGACCATGTGTTTATTTTTCTCACAAGCTGAACAGGAAGGTAGGAGAAAAATGATAGGTTTATTTGGAATGATAGTGCCAAAATAGGATCGGAGAGGAGTAGGAAAGGGAAATGTAAAGAAGTTATCTCGGATCCATCATGTGAAGAGAAATGAAGTCCTCTGAGGAGGCATTAAGGAAGTGAGTGGACGCTGGCTCCAAGAGGTTGGTAAATAAACCACCAGGTGGCGCCATCATCTAAGGACAGCTTAGTTGCTTTCCGGATGTGGTGAAAGCTTGCTCTGGGTGCAAGAGACACACACTGGAAAGGGTGAGGGAAGGGATTCTTCAGCGTTCTGTTCACTCCTGGACTGTGCAAACCGTCCAAGATTGCTTATGAAATGGTAAGTGCTAGCTTGTCAGCAAGTGCCTCTGTTTCACCACTTTCAGTTCTAAAAAAAAAATTGTCGTCCTTGATAGGGGCTTCACTGCTTTATTTATTAATAATTGAGTAAAATTAAAAATTTGTGGCCAAAATCTCTGTGATTATTTTCTTAAGAACGTTATTTTATGTGAATTTATGCTTAGTGTTTTAAAAGTGAAATTACATCGTATCTACAGGATACGTTTGTGAGTTTGAAACGCTTTACGAAAAGAGGAAATCGAGGAAAGATGAGAGCTTACAAGGAGAAGGGAACACCGGTGTTGAAACTCAATCAGAAGGAAAGCGTGTTTAGAGTTGTAGAGATAAGAGAGATGACGTTAAAGGCACATTCATTGATGCTGCCGCTCATGGCTGACAGCTGGTGAGGCTTGGGAAAGACATGTTTGTGAACTGTGGAGAGGCAAACAGGTTTTTTTTTTTAACATGATATGCAAAATTAGATGAATCTCTAGTTTGAACAGAAAATAGAAGTACTTCTTTTAGCTTCTAAAAGATTGTCAAAATTTTTAAAATGTGTCGAGTCTATTTGTAACTGATATGAGATGTATGAAGAAAAGGCCAATGACAGGAAATAATTTCCTGTTGTTTATAATTCTGTGATGTAGAATTTAACTTTGGGGAATGCTCACTTTTTAGGGTTCCTCTAGTACTGTGTCCTGTTTTTCAAGTCAATGAGTACTCAAGTGATTATAGTCAGAAAATGATGACAAAGAACTTTCACTAATGAAAAGACTTTGTTAGCTTAAAGAAATACGTTTGTTGCTACTTGTTCAGAGGGAGCCCTCATGTGGGTTTTGATTGATTGCGCAGTAGACTGTCAGTAAAAGAAGGCTTTCTAAAGCAAGATAATACAACAGCAGGAAAAATACAATTTTATCCCTTTCACCTCAAGCTTCCTCCACATCTTAAAAACAAAAACCAAACACCAAAAAGACCCAAGTATTCCCGCTGACTTCCTGCTGTATTACTTAAGGGAAAAATATGCCACTGAAGAGAAGAAAAAACTATGGAACTGTCTTCTAGGTCCCGTGCCCAGAGCAGTGTGTCGGAGTTAGCTCCCCACAGGCGGAGATCGCACAGGCATCTGCTGTTCACTGTGTTCAAGTTCTTCCTCACCACCAAGCTTTCCCCCTAACTGTTCTTGATACAACGATTTATCTTCCAGCTTCTTCTCTGGGTTGTGCTGTTTCACCATGCCTTTGTACAATTCCTGCCTCCTCTGTTGAACTGCGAACTCCTCTACTCTGAGCCCAGCCCAGGCAGGGCGCTCCTGTCTAGGTTCAGTGGTTTCTGTGCTGATCTGTATTGTTACCTTCTCATTGCTGATCATATCCATTACTGGACACTATAGGGGGGTCAGTGCCCTTTCTCCTTCACAGGATCATCAGCGATGACCCATGCTTGGTGTATGTTAGATCGGTGACATTTGTAGAACAGAGGGAGACTAAACTTTCCTACTGAAGGCAGAGGATCATCATACCCAGCCTGGCAGGTGCGGTTCATCTCTGCACGACCAGCCCTTTATGGCCAGTGGAGGAGAAAGGGAGTGGGGTGGGTTGTAGGCGGATGAGGATGAGAGGTACCACATGGCACGGTGGCGGAAGACAAGTGTCAACAGAAGCTCAGCTTCTTCCTGGTACCTTTTGGAGCTTTCCCCAACACCCCGCCTCTCTCTGCTTTCTCTCACTCCATTCTCTCCTGTTCTAATTATCACCAGCTGGAGCCACTTAAGCCTAAGGGTTTCCACGTTACCAGAGCATCTGTTGGTGTGCAGGGCAGCCTTCAGACTGTGCCAAACTAGATTTTTTTCTTCTTTTCTCTTGCATTATCTTTCATATTTGGAATTAATTATTCTGAGAAATGGGGGAAAATGACAGATCTGATTGTTTACGGGCAATGTAAGAATCTGCCTCCTGTGGCACCTCCCCAGGAAGAACCACAACAGCTTCTTCCTGGTGCCCAATGTAGCATCATTATTTAAACTATGTGTTTAAATTCCAAAAATCTAACTACAGAAATATGTGTTTATGGATAAAATAGATATCTGTCTGCCTAAATGTGCTCTTGGTGGAACCCAAAGGGGCTTTAGTAGAATGTAACTCATGCTATCAAGTGGGTTTGTGACTTAGATAGTGTCCAGTTTGTAGATTTGATCGCTAGGTGTGTAAGACTTAAGAAAACATCAGAGCTTGGTTGAACTGCCAATTTTTGAACACATTGACCTCCTTTTGTGCTCAGCTGGCTGTTTGTCGTGCTCATTTCCTCTACTTGAAGTGCCTTCCACTCACTCTTTGCCTGGGTGACTTCTCTACGACCTGTGAGAAGTATCTTGGCCATCTCTCTTCTTTCCAAACTTTGCTTTGCACTGTGTCCAGCAACACTCTCCCACTCCCCCCTGCTTTGTGTTCACAGCAACATGTGTCTCTTCAACCCAGTCTCCTTAGAGATGTTGCATTCCTCAGGAAGCACATGAGTGCTCCGCTCAATGGGACAAGGCAACGCTGGCCCTTTCCAGAGACTGCATCATTTAAACTTCCAAAGAGTCAAATTTGGAAGGCGTTTTCCCCCTGGTCTATCTATCTTATTCCTCTTCTCAATGTTGCCCTGTCCCCAAACTTCTTTAGTAGGAAAATGGTTTATGTTAAGCATAACTGGTGATGGGGAGGAATCTTGTAGACTTACCTTTTGAGAAGGGCATGTGAGCTGTTATAAACTGAATGTAGATATGTATCCTTCTCCCTAAATTAATGTGTTGGAACTCTTTCCCCACCCTCCTTGTGTGGTGGTCTTTGGCAGGTTGTTACGTTTGCATGAGGTTTGAGGATAGGATTCTGTGAGGACATCAGTGTCCTTTTATGCTTTCGCTCTCTCTCTGCTTCTTTCTATCACCATCTACTGTGTGAGATCTCAGTGAGAGGATAGTTAACTCAAATTCAAAAAAAAGGAGCCTTCTTAGCCTCCAAAACGGAAGAATAATTTCTGTTGTTTAAGCGACCCTGCATATGGTGCTTTGTTACGGCGGTGTAAGCTGAGACACAAGTGGGAGTTCACTTTCATACCATCAGTAGAGGGCTGCCTCCAGTGTCAGACGGCCGGCTGAGATTCCAGATTTTGTGTTTATCAGCTTTAACAGTTTGGGTGAGTTTTCTTGCTTTTATGTGTTTCAGTTTCCTCATCTACAAAGTCCTTGGGGATGTTATGATGGATGCATAGATGAATGCAAGTGAGACATTCAAAACAGCACATGCAGGAGACTGCGCAGGGCACAGTGAAGAGCTCCGTGTGTGAAGTGTCACAGTGCGCACTGCTCCACAGCTGAGTGCTGGTGCTTGTGTGTGGGCAGGCGCCTCTTGCCGTCCTCCTGTGGTTCTTGTAGCCCTGCTATGCGCAAACGTGCCTGACCTCTCCTGGGATGATGTCAGTGTTTTTATGCATGCCTGGTCAGCCTTCCTCTCTCCTGGGGTTTAAAGCATCCTTAGCATGAACTCTACAAGTGCCGCTACGCTGTGGAGGAAGCAGCTGTTCAGCACTGCTCCTGAGACTAGTCCCTCTCCCCTCACAGTCCTTTGCATACTTCTCTCCTCAGCGTTCATCATGAACCCACATCTAAACATTTTTATTTCTCCCACGATATAAAAAAAAAAACACATGGGTGTCAGTCCTTGTTCTGAGATGTACGTCTGAGCATGCCAGTCACTCTGGAAAAGAGTTAAAAAATTCTTTGATGCCTCTCATCTCCCATAGGATGAGATTCAAAGTTTTTAGAATATCTTTTATGGATCTTTGCTAATATTCCTGACATATTCTGTCTCTTCTTCCCATTGCCCTTTTGCCCCCATACTTGCAAATACCTCGCCTTCTCAGCCTCCCTACCTCAGCTACCTGACCATTCAACCAAGAAAGCTTTTCTCAGCCTGGTGATCACCTGCTTTCCCAAAGACTCATCTCAAATACCCCTCTTATTTTCGTACTTATAGATCTTACAGAAGTTCTGATACAATCTTTTCTTTTAAAGTATGGCTACTCTTTGTTTAGTTTTTTTCCCTAAGCTTTATTTTAGTTATTTGGAATGCAGAGTTACAGAGAGAAGGAGAAAAGCAGAGATCTTCCATCTGTTGGTTCAGGCCCCTAGGAGACATGAGGTTCATCCAGTTATCCCATGTGGGTGCAGGGACTCATGGACTTGGGCCATCCTTCTGCCGCCCTCCCAGGGGTATTAGCAGGAAGCTGGATCACAGAAACAGCAGCTGGGATGCAATCAGTAGCTGGCAGGGATGCTGCTGTCAGACACCTGTTAGGCCACCAGGTTGACCTCCTGGTAACAATCTAAAATGTGCTTACTCCTGTGTAGGAGAACCTGCACGAAGAAAGGCCTCTGTGTACATGTTGCCTGAGGCTTCTCTGTGTAGGAAGAAACAGGACATCAATTTAGAAAAATATTTTGTTCTCTGAAGAATCACTCAGGGGATCCCATTGTATCTGGGGAGCTAAACGTGTGAACTCCTGTGGAGGGTTAACTTGTCGACACTTGAGGCTTTGAAATTGTCTTTTTCAAGTGCTTTTTTTTTATTCTTTTTCAAGTGTTTTTTATTCTCCTTGCCACAAAATGTGGCCATATAATTAAATCAACTACACATTGCTCGATAGGTAAATACATTTTTGGGGTAAGTCAAATGATTTCTCTGTTTTAAGCTGCTAAAATTCCATTTGAAACACACTCTTTTTTTTTTTTAAAGATTTATTTTATTTTTATTACAAAGTCAGATATACTGAGAGGAGGAGAGAGAGGAAGTGGAGCTGCCGGGATCAGAACCAGCAGCCATATGGGATCAAGGCGAGGACCTTAGCCACCAGGCCACACCGCCGAGCCCTGAAACACACTCTTGTGTGAAGATTTTTTCCAAATGCAAAGCCATAATATTAACTTGTCATGCTGTTGCTTAGCTCCCTCCTATAACTGTGGGTGTGCGGCTCGCATTTTATTCTTTTGTTGTATTTATTTTGCATACTGTAGAGATGCTGTTGCCAAAAATTTATGAACTCTTTAGACTTCCCATTTCATGGCTTTTGGTCAATAAATTTGTGATTTATTACACAGGTTACATACTTTATAACAAGGTCAAAGATATGTTGCTCTTTATTTTCCATTTGAATTATAGTTTTTCAAGAATGATAAAAATGGGTAATTGATAAATTAGAACACAAACTTTCTGGGGGGCCTGACGCAATAGCCTAGTGGCTAAATCCTCACTTTGCATTTGCTGGGATCCCATATGAGCACCAGTTTGTCTCCTGGTTGTTCCACTTCCCACCCAACTCCCTGCCTGTGGCCTGGGAGAGCAGTAGAGGATGGCCCAAAGCCTTAGGATCCTGCACCTACTTGGGAGACCTTAAAGAAGCTCTTTGTTCCTGGCTTCAGATTGGCTCAGCTCCCACCTCTGCGGCCACCTGAGGAGTGAACCAACTAGTGCTTGGGTCTTTCACTCTGTATCTCCTTCTCTTTGTACATTTGTCTTTTCAGTAAAAATAACTTTTTAAAAATCCCACATATTTTTACAATATGGAGCTTTAAACAGGGATTATGAAACATTGTGCTGTGATGGCTCCCCCTTTTTTTTGAAATGTGAAAACAAGCTCATTTTGTAACGTCTTCTGTTTTGTTTTAGAGAATTATTCAGTGTATTAACATTAGCTACTCGGGCTCTACTGTGCAACAGACTCTCTGAACTTCCTATTTTCTTTTAGAATTTGAAATATGTCACTTGATTCTCATCTTGCCTGTAGAGTTTCCTGGGACAAGTCTCCTGTGAGTTTAATTGGCATTCCTTTATATGTCAATTGATTTTTTTTCACGTGCACATTTAAGGATCTTTTCCTTATGTTCAATTGAAGAGAGCTTGATTATCGTATGTCGTGGTGAAGATCGCTTTTGATCAAGCCTGTTGGGAGTTCTGTGCCACTCCTGGATCTTGTTTCCCAATTCTCTAGTTAGGGAAATTTTCCTTTCTCATTTCATTAAATACATTTGCAAACTCAGCTTCTCTTTCTGCACCTTCTGGGACTCCAATAACTCTTATATTTGGTCTCTTAATAGTGTCTTTCAATTCTTGAATTCTTTTTTTGGCCTGATCCAGCTCTGCTTCCAGCTTTTTGTTTGCTTCCTCATGGTGACAGGAAATATCTTCTAATTCTGAGATTCTTCCTTCTGCCTCCTTCATTCTATTTTGGAGACTCTCCACTGTACTTTTAATTTGTTCTACTGTATTCTTCATTTCTGATATATCAGCCTTGATTGGCCTTTTTGCTGCTATTGCTTGTGTAAAATATTCCTTAAATTCTCTGGACTCTTGTCTGTGCTTCTCATTGTTGATCAGAAGCTTTAAAATGAGTTTTCTGAATTATGTGTCCCCCATTTTCTCAGTGTTTTCCTCAGTTAACTCTGAGCTTGGCATAAGGTTTTGTTCTGTTGCAGGGGAGTTTTCAGTAATGTTCATTTTGCCTTTGTCTCTTCTTTTGCTCTTGGTCATTGTACTTCTGGTTAGCAGAGTCTTCTCCTTGGGGCAGGTTTCTAAGCTGTGTCACCTACAGGTCTACAGTTCGATTTTACTTATTGTGGGTGGTACACAGCTCTTTGCTTGCAGCCAATTGTGCCACTCCTTCCAGTGAGTTCCAGCTCTGGGTTCTTAATTAGATTTCCACAAAGAACTCCCTAACCCCAGCTCCTGGCTTGCCACTCTCCACCTCCTGTGATTCCCGTGCAGAGGCTGCACTACTGTCTGTACAACGTTTCTCTCACTTCCAGTTGGAGCAGTTCCCAGGATTAGAGCAATGCCAGGTGTCCTATATAGCCAGGTTGTTTGTTGGTGCTGATCTTGCCAGAACCTGTTGGCCATTAGGTCTGAGGGCCCACATGAACCTATTTTGACTCATATGATGCCAAAGTCAGTATTATTTTGCTGCGGGACCAGTGCAACGCACTGAGCTCAGTCAGTTCTCGTGAACTCAGCGCATGCACAGTTCACTGTTGTCCCTGCAGTGCTGAAGCTTTTGCCACAGTGTACAAAATGGTGCCTGATGTGCCCCTACTAGAGTTCTTGATCTGCTAGCTGTCAGGTCTGAGGGCTACCCACACCTGTCTTGGGTGGAACCTGTAGAATGCCACGTTGATGCAGTTCACTGAGTCAGAAATGTGTTCACTGCCAGCTCAGCGCATGCTCAGTCCTTTCCCTTGCCTTTGTCTCAGTAAGCAAAATGGCGCCAAATTCAGCTCTAGGGGGCTGACTGGGCTGTGAAATCCACCCTGTTCCAGCACTTCCCATCTGTGATCTGCTGCTGTCTCTGCTCCTGGTCCAATCAAATGGACCAGCAGGACGGGCAGTTCTTTGTCTGGGTTCACCTCCCAAGCTCCCAGTGAAAGTCCCTTCCCACCTGATTGCTGGTGGAGTTCCCGCTTCTGGTGAATGCTGAATGCTGCTGGAGTATCAGTCACTGCAACACCACACCATTGTTTCTGCTGCTTTCCTGTGTCTGTCAGTCTCCAGGTACCCTCTGCTGTTGTTTTTTCCTTTCCTGTTTCCTGAAATGTGTCCTCTCTGCTTCATCCTGATTAAATGTTTTTCCGTCCATTTAAATGTGTCCTTACCCTATTCTCTATTCTTGATTCTCCCCCCGTGATTTATTTTAATATAAAGAGGACAGATTTAACAGATATGATGTAATTCATAAGTACAGTTCTGCTGAATAGAATGCTACTTTTCTTTCTTTCTCCTTTCATTTCTTCCTCCATCCTCTATTTTAATTTATATAAGCATATTAAAATTGTTTTTAGTATTTAAAAGATAGAGTTAGAAAAAGAGAGAGAGAGACAAAGAAATCTTCCATCCATGTGTTTACTCTCTGAAGGGTTTCAACAAATGTAAACTGTAGTTGAGCTGGTCATAAGCCAGGAGCTAGGTACTTCTTCCCTGTGTCCCATATGGGTGCGGGAATCCAAATACTTGAGCTGGCCACTGCTACTTTCCCAGTTGCATTAGCATGGGCGCTGGATCACAAATTGAACTTAAGCTGGGTCCCTTAAGGCATTGCTGTCACTGGCACCACGAGCAGCTTTACTCCCTAAACCATGGACAGTGCCAGCCCCAAGATAGTGTATATTATAGTCAAAGGTTTAATGCTCCATAAATAAACAGTTCAGCAAATTAAAAAGACCATAACCCAAGCAAAAGGTATAAATAATGATCAAATTAAAAGATGTTAATTTCATTCATATATAGTAAATTAAAAAAATACACAAGTCACTAAAAGAGATTTTGCAACCATTGATTCACTCCTCAATTGACCTGAGTGACTAGGGCTGAGAAGATTTGAGGCCAGCAGCCAAGTGTTTCTTCTGTATTTCCTATGTGGTTGCAGAGGCCCAAGCCATCCTCCTCTTCCTTCCCAGGCCATAAGCAGAATTATAAGTGGAGCAGCCAGGATGTGAATCAGCACCCATATGTGTTTCTGGTACCTCAGGTGGAAGCTTAGACTAATATGCCATGGCACTAGCCACTGTTTTTGCCTTTAAAGCTTCATCTATTTATTTGAAAGTCAGAGTTACAGAAAGATAGGATGAAACAGAGAGACCTTTCATTTGCTGGCTCACTCCTGGGCTGGATCAGGATGAATCCAAGATCCAGGAGGTTCTTCTGGGTCTCCCAGGGACTCAAGCACCTGGCTATGTTCTGATGCTTTCCCCAGGCTCTTAGCAGTGAGCAGGATTGAGTGTGAAACATCTGGTGCACAAACTTTGTCAATATGGGAGGCTGATATTGCAGGTGGTGGCTTTACTCAGTATGTCATAATGATGGCCCCTTTATTTTTTTAATTTAAGCTCCTATATGTAGGGAAGAATCTGCCATATTTGTTTTTCTTTGTCTGGCTTACTTCAGTCAATAACATGTTCTGTTATTCTTTAGCTAAGATGAAATCCTTAACATGTCCTACAGGTTCTTTGTAACTAGCTGTACGAGCTGCTCTGGCTTGTTCAGCTTTTATTTTCTGAACCATAGCTTTCTTATCCAATCCTCTGCTGATGGGCATTTTGGTTGCTTCCATGTTTTTGCAATTACTGATTGTGCTGCTATGAACATAGGAGTGCATGTTGGTTTCTCATAAAACAATTGTTCTGGATATATTCCTAGCAGTGCTATTGCTGGATCATATGGTATGTTGATTTTGAGTTGTTTGAATATTCTCCATACTGATTTCCATAGAGGCTGTACCAGCCTGCAGCCCCACCAGCAGTGGAGTAGGGTTCCCTTTTCCCCGCAACCTCGCCAACAAGTGTTGTTGGTGCTTTTATTCATGTGGGCCAGTCTTACTGGCGTTAGGTGGTACCTCATTGATGTTTTAATTTGGATTTTCCTTATTGCCAGGGAACTTGAGCATTTTTTCATATGTTTATTTGCCATTTGGGTTTGTTCCTTTGTGAAGTGTTTGCCCATTTCCCATGCCCATTTCTTGAGTGGCTTGTTTGTTTTGACATTTTGGTTGTTTTGTAGCTCTTTGTATATTCTGGAGATTAGCCCTCTATCACCTATGTCGTGTGCGAAGATCTTCTCCCATTCTGTGGGTTGCCTTTTTACTTTGTTGATTGTTTCTCTAGCTGTACAGAAGCTTCTTAGTTTGATGAGGTCCCAGTTGTTTATTTTGGTCTCGATTTCTACTGCTTTTGGAGTCTTTTTTAGGAAGTGAGGGCCTACCCCTAAGTGTTGCAGTGTGTTTCCAACATTTTCTTCCAAAAGTTTGAAGGTTTCTGGATGAAGGTTTAGTTCTGTTATCCATTTAGATCTGATCTTAGTGTATGGTGAGAGATGTGGATCTATCTTTTTGTTTCTGCAGGCTATTAACCAGTTGTCCCAACAGCATTTATTGAACAGATCTTCCCATTTGCCTGGATTGTTGTTTGTCTTTTTGTCAAAGATTATTTGGCTGTACCTGTTTGGGCTCCCTTCTGGTGTTTCTATTCTGCTCCATTGATCTTCCTCTCTATCTTTGTGCCAGTACCAGGCTGTTTTGATAACCACTGCCCTATAGTATGTCCAGAGGTCCGGAACTGTGATTCCCCCTGCTAACTTCCTATTCTGCTTTCCCAGGCCGCAAGCAGGTTGCAGATGGGAAGTAGGGCAGCTGGGACACAAACCAGCACCTGTATGGGATCCCAGTGTATACAAGGCAAGAATTTAGCCACTGAGCTATCATGGCAGGCCCAGTAAACAAAGGCTTTATAACACAACTGAAAATTAAAGCTTCTGTGGTTAATATCAAAGGACAAATGTGAAGTTATTTCTAATTCATTCATTCAAATGATATATTGTGAAGTAAAATAAGCTTAATGCTAGACAAAATAGTCAGTATAATCATTATTCCATAACATGGTTCTGTAGAAAGTTCTCCCATATGATTGTAACCCATTGTTTCCCTATAAATTTGAAAAATCTCTGTTTTCTACATATGATGGATTTTATTTCTCTGTTCTAGTTCTTTCACCAATCTGTTTTTGTTTCTTTATCATGACCAATCTTTAATTGTTTATTTTAGAGCATATTTTGAACATGAAGTTTAGAGTGAGTTATTTGTCTTTATAAGTAATTTTTTGACCATTCTACAGGTAGTATTTTGGAAAGATTCTTTCATTTAAGACAACTATATTGAAACCAATGAGATTTTAAAAATTGTATTTACGTTCAGTTGAGAGGATGAGAAGTGTTGATGTTTTATTTAAAAATCACTAATTATGTTTATTTTTATGATTTTTACATAGTTGATTAGGGAGGTTAGGGTCAAGAGCTACAGGAAGGTGGATGAGAGGACCATTTCCACACTCTCCTTTTTCCTTCCTGTATCTGGGGGAAAGGGAGAGATAAGGGGAGAAGCCACAGAGATGTGTTGATAGCTTTTTTTTACATGTTTCTTCCTTTTTAAAAAATTATATTATCATTTTATGATACAGTTCCATAGGCCCTGGGATTTCCCTTATCCCCTCCCCATTTCCCCCCCCTCCCGAGTTTCCCTATATTATTGCTGTAGTATAATCTTACTACACAGTCATATGACGATTATTGCAGCCCTGGATAATGGTAGAGAGTCCAGCATCCTATTGTCAACATATAGTTAGCAGTTTCATTGAGAGTCCATTTTTAATCCCAGTTTCTCTTTCTGCACCTTCTGGGACTCCCATAACTCTTATGTTTGGCCTCTTAATAGTGTCTTTCAATTCTTGAATACTTTTTTTTTTTTTAAAAACATGACCCAGCTCTGCTTCCAGCTTTTTGTTTGTTCCCCACTGGTGACAGGAAATGTCTAATTTTGAGATTCTTCTGCCTCCTTCATTCTATTTTGGAGACTCTCCACTGTACTTTCAATGTGCTCCACTGTATTTTTCATTTCTGATGTATCAGCTTTCATTTGATTTATTTCCAGTGTGACATATTCCTTAAATTCCTTGAATGCCTGCTTTACGTGCTTCTCATTGTTGATAAGAAGCTTTATAACAAGTGTTTTGAATTCTGTATTCCACATTTTCTTAATGTCTTCCTCTTTAAAGTTGGCAAAGGGTTTTGCTCCTTTGAATGGGAGTCTTCAGTCATATTCATTCTGCCTTTGTCTCTTCTTTTGCTCTTGGTCATTGTACTTCTGGTTAGCAGTGTCTTCTCCTTGGGGCAGGTTTCTAAGCTGTGTCATCCACAGGTTTGATTTTACTTATTGTGGGTGGTACACAGCTCTTTGCTTGCAGCCAATTGTGCCACTCCTTCCAGTGAGTTCCTGCTCTGAGTTCTTATGTTAGATTTCCACAAAGAACGCCCTAACCCTAGCTCCTGGCTTGCCACTCTCCACCTCCTGTGATTCCCGTGCAGAGGCTGCACTACTGTCTGTACAACGTTTCTCTCACTTCCAGTTGGAGCAGTTCCCAGGATTAGAGCAATGCCAGGTGTCCTATATAGCTAGGTTGTTGTTGGTGCTGATCTTGCCAGAAGCTGTTGGCCATTAGGTCTGAGGGCCCACATGGACCTAGCTAGACCCTTAGGATGCCAAAGTCGGTATTATTTTGCTGCGGGACCAGTGACTGAGTTCAGTCAGTTCGTTCCCAGCTCAGTACATGTGCAGTTCACTGTTGTCACTGCAGTCTTAAAGTTTTTCTACCCCATAGAAAATGGCGCTCAATTTGGTTCTAGGGGGCTGACTGGGCTGTGAAATCCACCCTGTTCCCACACTGTCTGTCTGGGATCTGCTGCTCTGTCTCTGCTCCTGTCAAATCAAACAGACCAGCAGGATGGGCAGCTCTTTGTCTGGGTTCATCCCCTAAGCTCCCGGTAAACGTCCCTTCCCACCTTGTTGCTGGTGGAGTTCTAGCTACTGGTGGAGTTTAGATTGTGGCTTGCTGAATGCTGTTGGTCACTGCAACACTGCACCGTTGTTACCGCTGCTTTCCTGTGTCAGTCTCCAGGTACCCCTCTACGGTTGTTTTTTCCTTTCCTGTTTCCTGGCATGTGCCCTCTCTGCTTCACATTGGCTAATTTTTCTCCATCTATTTAAATGTGTCCTCACCCTATTGCGCCATCTCGATTCTAACTGAAGTGTTATCTTTAGAATCTTGAATATTACCATCAAATAATATGATGCATTTTATCATTTTAAGAAGTCTTCCTTTTTCTACTTCATCATAATGTTATTACTTTCTTTTTTTAGATTGATTGATTTAGTGGGCCTGGCGCTGTAGTCTAATGGCTGAAGTCCTCGTCTTGTGCTTTGGGATCCCATATGGGAGCCAGTTTGTAACCCAGTAGCTCTGCTTCCCATCCAGCTCTCTGCTTATGGCCTGAAAAAGCAGTCAAGCAAGGGTTTCTTTTCTTTTTTTTTAAGATTGATTTATTTTTATTGGAAAGGCAGATTTTACAGAGAAGGAGAGACAGAGAGGAAGATCTTCCATCCTCTGATTCACAATCCAGATGGCCCCAACCTCCAGATAAACTCGAAACTAGAAACTTCTTTTGGGTCTCCCATGTGGGTGCAGAGTCCAAGGGCTTTGGGCTATCCTCAGCTTGCTGCTTTCCTAGGCCATGACTAGCAAACTAAATGGGAGGTTGAGCAGCCAGCCATGAACTGGTGCCTATATGGGATGCTGGTACTTGTAGGTGGAGGATTAGCCAGTTGAGCTATTGCACCCCCAAAATATTATTACTTTTCTTATGCAGAGGATACGTTGTGAATTTTTAAACAATATTTCCTCATTTGTTCTAACTTTGCTATATAATAAAAAATTTTCTTGGGCCCGGCGGCATGGCTTAGCGGCTTAAGTCCTCGCCTTGAAAGCCCCGGGATCCCATATGGGCGCCGGTTCTAATCCCGGCAGCTCCACTTCCCATCCAGCTCCCTGCTTGTGGCCTGGGAAAGCAATGGAGGACAGCCCAAGAGTTTGGGACACTGCACCCGCGTGGGAGACCTGGAAGAGGTTCCTGGTTCCCGGCTTCGGATTGGCGTGCACCGGCCCGTTGCAGCTCACTTGGGGAGTGAAACATCGGATGGAAGATCTTCCTCTCTGTCTCTCCTCCTCTCTGTATATCCGGCTTTCCAATAATAATAATAAAATCTTTAAAAAATTTTTTTTCTTTAGTTTGTTTTGTAAATAGGAGTTTTCAGAAATTATAATTGTTTTTTTACTAGTGGGCTGTCGAAAATGTATTAATTTTAGTACTTTTTTTTTGTACTCAAAATCCTAAGAATCCTTTTAGTATTTTTTTCAGCTGATTTTCTTGTTTTTTTATTATCTCGATTAGATAATTATATCATTTCCAAAGAGTTCTTCCCCCATTTGTGCTCTTGTTTCTTGTCCTTATTGATCTTACAGAATAGCAGTATCAGAATCATGGTTGTGAATACTGGGCCTCTGTGACTTATTTCCAGATCAAAGAAGAAAATGTCATTTATGCTCTCTTGTATCCTAATAAATACTCTATTGTGTGTGAGTAGCTTAAGCGATAAAGGACTTACTCTTTGAAGTATTGATAGAACATTTATTAAAATATTTGGACTTGGGGTCTTTTGCAGGAATAAATCCTTGATTGTCCTTCCCCACCCCAATGATCAGTCTAAGTTTTCAGATGTTCTGCCACTTTTTTTCACATTGAAAATTTAAATTTTTTAATGTAAGAATTTTTTTTATAGTTTCAATTTTATTGTTAAAGAGTTTTATATAATCTCTTGGAATGAAAAACATTTTTTTCTTTATCCCTTTGTTATTTATGTCTTCTCTCTTTATGATTAGACTCATTAAACACATTTTTACATTTGTAGTTTTCTTAAGGAATTAGTTCTATGTTTTATTTTTAAGTTTGAGATTTTGATTTTTTTGCATTTTATTCTACAAATTTCTATTAATGAAATTTCTCTCTAAATTGCCCTTTAATTTATTGTGTTGTTCTTTTCCCTGGATCCTTAGTTGGATGTTTGCTTTATGTTCAGTTGTTTTCTAGCTAGCGGGTGTCAGATTTTCGCATTTTCTTTTAAGAAGCACTATGACTATATTTCATAGATTTTTACATATCGTCTACGGCCATACCACCCCAAATGCGCCTGATCTCATCTGATCTTGGAAGCTAAGCAGGGTCAGGCCTGGTTAGTATGGGGATGGGAGATTTTCACATATCATTCTCATAGTTTTTTTTTTAAATTGATGAGTAGATTAAGTTTAGTGGCTTTTCAAAAGTCCTGCTTTTGTTGTAAAATCATGGTATTTCATTATGTTTATATCTAATTTGACTTTAATTTTTCAACTTTGAGGAACTTTTGAGAGATTGTGACTTAATATCTTGGCAGAGTTGTTTGAAAGGGACACTATTTCTGCATGTATGGTATTCATTCTATGTATGTTAATAAAATACATTTGTATGTTACTCAGATAATGAATTTGAATAGTGTTATTCAAATTTTTTGTAAACTTCTTTACTTTTTGTCTGATTAACTTTTGCTGAAAGAGATAGATTGTTTTATTATAATTTTAACTTTGATAATATATATTTGTTCTAGTAGCTTTGCTTTATATTTTGATGCTATGCTCTTTCAGCAGGAGTTCATGACTATAGTTGTCTTCTTGAGGGAATTACAGCTTATATCATTTTAAATTCCTCCTTGTCCTGTTTCATGCCTTTTGTCTTGAACTCTACTCTTTATGATGATACTAATAATGCTATATATATTTTCTCTGACTGTGGCATCCCTGATATATTTGTGCCTTATTTTAAATCCTTATTTGTTGCCTATTACAAACTGCATGTTTACAGGAGTTTAATCTGTAAATTTAATTTACTGTTGTTGGTTTATTCTATTTTCATTTTATTAATACTGTTCTATATGTGTTTATTAATACTGATTTTTGCTTATAATTTTCCACACTCTTTTATCCCTTCTAGTAGCTTGAAACTTATTCAGTTTCTGATCTTAACATTTGTGATACATGTGTCAAAGCCTATTTTTCCATGTTAATAATTAATGGTTATATGTGTCCTAATCAAATATTCCTTCATTAAAAGATGTAAACCAATTATTTCAAAGAGTTATAGGAAAGAATGATTGAGAGAAGGAGGGAGATTAGTAAGGAGGGAGGGAGACACAGAGATCTTCGGTCTGCTTGTTCTTTTCCTAGGGGCCCACAGTGATCAGGATTGAGCCAACTGAAAGAAATGTAGAAACTAGGATATGAACCAGTACCCATATCAGAAGTTGGTGTTGCAGGTGGTAGCTCTGCCTGCTATGTCACAAGTCCAGTCCCACTGTCCCTCCTTTAAACTTTCATAACAAAAATGTGCTATAATTATACAGATTTTGTTTCTAGAATGTTATTTCTTTATTAATGCTTAAAAGCTTTTTCTTAGACCAGTTTCACAGTTACAGAAAAACAAACAACTTTACCTGTTACTAATATCTTGCAATTTTATGACACATTATGGAAATTAGATTTCCATAATTTTTATCTTGTGTGTTTTCCTTTCATGATTTCATACCACATTACATTGGGTTGTCATGTCCCCTTAATTATGACAGGTTTTTTTTGTTTTCATTTAAAATGTTTAAGATTTATTTATGCTAATTGGGAAGGTAAATTTACAGAGAGAAGGAGAAGCAGAGAGAAAGGTCCCCCATCTGCTGGTTTACTCCCAAAGTGGTTGCCACAGCCAGAGCTGAGCTGATTCTAAGCCAGGAGCCAGGAGCCTCTTTCAGGTCTCCCACACGGGTGCAGGGTCCCAAGGCTTTGGGCCATCCTTGACTGCTTTCCCAGGCCACAGGCAGGGAGCTGGATGGGAAATACAGCAGCCAGGACACAAACTGATTTAGTTTTGGAGAGGCTGAGTAATTGGGCAAAGAGATAAGAAACAAATTACAATGAAATGTTATGAGGTATGTATAGATAAAATGAGAGCAAAACAAAGGAGTGGAATAAACTTGCCTGGTAAGATAAAGTTGAAACTTGGTCTTATGGATTAAGTAGATATCTGAAAGATGAAGAAATGATAGGGTTGGGCCCAGCGGCGTGGCCTAGTGGCTAAAGTCCTCGCCTTGAAAGCCCCGGGATCCCATATGGGCGCCGGTTCTAATCCCGGCAGCTCCACTTCCCATCCAGCTCCCTGCTTGTGGCCTGGGAAAGCAGTCGAGGACGGCCCAAGAGTTTGGGACACTGCACCCGCGTGGGAGACCTGGAAGAGGTTCCTGGTTCCCGGCTTCGGATCGGCGCGCATCGGCCCGTTGCAGCTCACTTGGGGAGTGAATCATCGGATGGAAGATCTTCCTCTCTGTCTCTCCTCCTCTCTGTATATCTGGCTTTCCAATAATAATAATAAAATCTTTTTAAAAAGTAAGAAATGATAGGGTTATGTAGATTAGTTTCCACTTGTCCACCTTGTTTTATTCTCTGACCATGTGGTCTGTATAACCGAGGTTTATTTTTGGATTTAAGGTGGATTCAGCAAATGGGACAGTATTACAGGAGGTTGGCCAGAGGATAGGAAATGAGAGATATTGAGTTCTTTCATTTTATTTTCCCTTCAAACTTTATTGTCTCAGTCAGTCAGTGTCGGATCTGCCTGTATCTGAGATAATGAATAGGAAGCTGACATGGTCATCACAGTGTTTTGGGGAAGAGAGCCATTAGTCAAGTTTAATCACTATAGCAAAATAGCCAAGGTAGCCTAAGTTTACAAAGGGAAACAGTTAATTTTAGCTTATAGTTTTAAAAGTTCATAGTCCCAAAGCCCCATTTGTTCAACCTCTGCTGATGAGCTTATCACTAGGAGAATCCCAAAGTGACACAGGACATTAGGTGGTGAGAGAAAGTCTGTTTGTCTATGTCTCTTAATGAAGCCCACAAAATTCAATTGCTCTAATGATGTAACCCAAGCAAATCACTTCCCAAGTGACCCATCTGTAAACACTATGATTAGATTACATTTTCACCCTCTTAGTGCCATTAATTATATTCTTAAAGTTTTAACAACCTCAGTCGAGAGACCAGCTATAAAGCCACGGCATGGCAGATGACAATGCCAAGGGAAGTGAAGTGGGAGAAGCAGGATCAGAGGACTCTAGAGTGATAACTGTTGCAGTACTTCACAGAAGAAGAGGCACCTGCACTAAGCAGTGGAGGTAGGCTAGAGCCAAAATGGGTCATTGGCAGTCAGTACTGTGCGATTCAGTGATGACTTGAGGGCCAAGAGGAGGTTTACGTGATAGAATTTCACCACTGTGTGACACTCAGGAGGCTGATGACAGAATTTTGGAAAGATGGAAGTGTGGAGGAAATGGGAGATGATGATGTGTTTGGTATCGAGTTTTGACCAAATTTCCTTCTTTGTTATCAGGACATTGAATTATGCCTAAACACGTATTCACCTTTATCAGGGAACTTAAAATATTATAACACATACTTTAAAATCTGTGTAGTATACTACTATTGTGTACTGCTGCACTAGGGATATAAAGAGGAAGTCGTTAGCAATCGAAGAGTTAATCTGTGCCTCTCAATCTGTTGATAATAGGATAAAGGATGCATGCAGCCAGTACTTTGAAAATATTAAGCCAATCATAAATGAAAATAGTCCTCATAGTATAGAATAGAGGAAGAAATTTGAAGCACTCAAGATTGAATGTAAAAATAGGGAATTCTGTTAAGTTTTTGTTTTTAAAATTGATACTATTCCTGGCAAAATTTATTTTTAAAAGGGTAACTTTATACATCGTTATTGAAGTCAATTTCCAAGGCTAAAGTCTGAGAGACGATTTTCCTGTCATTTTGTCACCAAGGAGCCTGCACTTCCATTGCTGTGATTATTTCAAGGTGAAAGGTGAGAAGAAATGTTCCTTCCGTTTATTCAGCTGGGATGTCAGTATTGGTAATCTCAGTCGCAATGGTATTTGAGCCTGTTGGCTCTGAAAGGATTTAGTCTTTTGCACAAAGAAAGAGCAGAATGGCAGTGGCAAAGATAAAAAGAAATGAGATTTAGAAAAAGTGGATTTCTGTATCCACAAAATAGCTTTTTATTCAGGGAAGCTTTAATGGGAATTAGCAGTATTGTTTCACATAAATGTCTAGATTAATACAGTGGCATGAAAGGTAGATGTATTTATAGTTTAAAAAATTATACTTCTCTGTGACAGCATTTGTTGAATTTTAAAAAATATCAGGAATGAATATAAGGCTATTTGGCTGTTTCTTGTGTTATTAAAATGCTTCTACATTATATTTATTAGCACATACATAGATTTAGTTAAATATTAGATCTTTTATATGTCTTAATTGATGGGAGAAAACCAAAAGTATCTTCCCTTCTATGACTTTGTTGAAGAGCTCATCTTCTCATTGTTTGATTGCAGCTCCTAAAAATGATGCCCCCCCCCCCCCCCACTGCAAAAAATGATGGTGGAAGACGTGCTTTTGGTAGGGGAAGTTTCTTATGTGCTAGATAAGTTATTCTAAATGGGTTACAATGTGTGGGATGCAGTGTAAGCACTCTAGGAGTTCAGTGTCTTTTGTTCTAATTGCTTAAGGTTTTAGAGGTGGTATTGAAGGGGTCTGAGCTAAGCCATCGACTTTATAGAAGAGAAAACAGGAGTCTGGGGATAGGAAGTAACCTGCCCGAAGTCTCAAGTCTCATCCACAGTGAAACTAAGACAATTTACCTCAAGCTCAACACACTGTGGCATCACAGCACCTACTCCAAGCATAAAAGGAAGAGTGAGAATGGGAAATGTGCTTAAGACTACTCTTCCATTATGACGTCTTGGGCTTTTCAGAGCTGCTGTTCATTTTAGCTTATAGTCTGTTTCGGTGTGGAGCTTAATATGAGAAAAATCAGGTGAATGGAGAGAAAAGGGGTGATGTACAAATCAGAGATTCAAGTTTATTTTGACTTTGACTGGCTGTGGGTTTCCAGGACTTCTGGTTGCTCAACTAACCCTTGTTTCTAGGTATATTTGTAATGGCTCACTCTTGATTACTCAACATCTTTTTCCTTGTTCTTGTTATTGTTGACAGCAAGTTGATTTCTGTTGGTAGACCTGCTCCTTCTCCTTGGCGAAACTCTTCCAAAGTGTCCTACCTTTTTCTGTTAAAGGGGTGGACATATCTTTTAAAACAAATATTTATTTATTTGTATTGGAAAGGCAGATCAGATTTACGGAGAGGAGAGACAGAGAGAAAGTTCCTCCATCTGCTATTTCATTCCCTAAATGGCTGCAACAGCTGGAGCTGAGCCGATCCAAAGCCAGCAGTCAGGAGCTTCTTTCGGGTTTCCTACATGAGTGCAGGGCTCCAAGCTTTTGAGCTATCCTCTTTATACTGCTTTCCTAGCCCGCAAGCAGGAAGCTGCATGGGAATTGGAGCAGTCAAAGACAATCCGGAGCTTTTATAGGATTCCAGTGCTTGCAAGATGAAGATTTAGCTGCTAGGCCACCGCACTAGGCCCAAAGGGGTGAACATGTTTATAACCTAACCCATCAGTTTTTCTGTGGGGTTTTATTTTCTATGGAGCTTAAAAGCAAGGGGGAGAATACTTTTACTTCAGGCTCATGTTGGAGGTGATTGCTTGGGGAGACACCCATTAACTCCTATTTGGATTCACACAGTTGCCTTGTTTACATTCTATCCAAATAAGAAAATATTTCTTGTCCAGCTCTCCCTGTATTTCTGATATTTAATATTTCTCCTTAACATAACTAGATTAGGTTTCCATTGCTTCAAACCTATCAGTATAGAGTTATGAAGCTGAAATAAAAACCAGTCTCTAATCAGAAGGATATTTTTACTACATCTTTTGTTCTTTAGTGTATTTTAGAAGTTTTACTTTTAGAGGTTATGGCATGTAGTATGTTTGGCATTAGGTTTTACTTGGATATAGCTCATGCCTTTAGAGTTTGGAAACTCTTGGCCAGAAAATAAGCACCCTCTGTCTTACTCTTTGAGTTTCAATGGCAGACAGACTCCATATTCTTTAGGAAAGAAAAACTTATAAGAAAGACAATGTACACAGGGTCTTGAATACTTTCTTTTCTAAATATTTTTTTATTATTTTTGCTTTAAAATCAGAGTTACACACAGAGAGAAAGAGAAAATGAGAGAAGTCCTCCATCAGATCATTTGCTCCCCAAATGGTTGCTAGGGCTAGAGCTGTGCTGATCCGAAATCAGGAGCCAGGAGCTTCGTCTGGATTTCCCACCAGTATGCAGGGGCACAAGGATGTGGAGCATCCTCTGCTGTCTCACCATTGGCAGGGAGCTGCATTGCAGGTGGAGCAGCTGGGACTTGAACTGGTGCTCATATAGGATGATGTTGTCTCAGGGAGAGGATTAACCTGTTATGCCACTGTGCTGATCATGAATACTTTCAAGATTAACTGACCAGACCAGGTTAGGACAGAGAGATGTGTTAAGGAAGGTGTTTGCTGAAGGCTATGTAGTCCTGATGGATAATTTAAGAGTTTAGATTATTGTTGTATTTCCCAGGCACATCATGATTGTCCTCAAAGATAATCACCTCTTGTACTGCTTCCCAGTTTCCATGTTGTTTCTTCTCTCAGACAATGCTTAATTCTACTCAGAGTAACTCTTTTAAAATGATATTGTGACTTCTTAAAAGTGGGCAAGATCTGTGAGACATACACTGTATATGCCTGGGTCATTCTGAAGCAGAACTTATGAATACACTTAAGACAGTAGTTTTCAAATTTTAGTATGCGTAAGAATCACTTGCAAGGTTCAGTACAATGCGTATTTTTTAGTTTCATTCCCAGGGCTTCTCATTCACTCTAGACTATTCCTTTGGTCCAGGATGCAAGAATCTGTATTTTTTTTTAGTTTTTAATTTTGTGATACAGTTCCATAGGATCTGGAATTTCCCATACTCCTTCCCAAATTTCCTCCCACCCACTGATTTCCCCCATATTATTACAATAGTATAGTCCTTCATAACAGTCATAAGTCCATCACTCTGCTATTTAAGCGTAAGTTGACATTTTGGTTACAGAAAATGGCAGGCAGCCCAGCATCCTATTGTCAAGACATATTCAATAATTCCTTGGGGGTCCTTCTTTGGTTTGGAAGTAGTGATGTACAATGCATTCTAACCTTACATCTGGATATAATAGTCTCCATTACTATATATCCCCTTAAATGAAAAGCCACAATACAAAATCAACAACAGGAGGAAAAATAAAAATTTACAATGCTGTGAAGTTAAATAACATGCTACTGAATGATCAGTGTGTCACTGAAGACATGGAAAAGAGAAAAACCTTCTTGGAGAAATTGATGCTACTGTATGAATCTGTGAAAAATTTAAAAAAAGAAACTATTTTGAAGAAATGAAAATAAAAAAGATATCAAAACCCATGAACTGCAGTAAAAACAGCATTGAAAGGGCTATTGATGCTATTATTTGCATGAAGGTTGCATTATATCAGAGAGAACATACGGTTTTTGTACTTTTGGGATTGACTTATTTCACTAATGTCCTTAAGTTGGGACCATTTGGTTGCAAATCATTCTTTTTAGTAGCTGAGTAGTATTCTTTTTCTAAAATGCTAGGTTAACAGGTTAAAATGACATTGTCTCAAACAGTGGGATACATGGTGCTCCTATATCTATAGATGCTCCACCAATGGTGATCATTTACTTGTCTGACTTTTCAGTGAGCCACCTGATAATGATAACCTGTTACCCCAAATATTCCATACAGTGCTATTAAATGCTTATTTAATGTTGAACAAAGAAGCTGTCTCTCATCCCCATTCTCCTCGAGGGCTGGCTGGCTACTGACTTAGTCTCCCTAGATGGAGAGTGTTATTGCATGCTTCAGAACTGTTTGAACATTTCCTTCCTGCTTGCTTATGGAGTTCAGCACATACATGTATTTAAAGGTCATCCTTTTGTATCTCTCCAGTGCAAGTGAGACTAATTACCTACTTCAACTTAGTGAGAACTGAACACCAGCAAACAGGATTCATTCTGCTGCTACTGATTTTTAGATCCAGTAACCAGTCACTTCCTTTTACTGTATTTGAAAATTATTTCATATGTATCACACTGTAAACTAACAGCCTGAATATAGTAATAGCTTAATTTATTTTGCTTTTTTATAACAGGTTTGTGTATAAATGCATTTCAAGATATAATCTTCTAAAGTTACAGATATTCATAATCATTTAGAAATGATAAAAAAGTTGTCAAATACTCATAATTATATAAATTGTCACTCAAATTACAGGAAGCTTAGAAAAGCATTATTGCTGCTTAGTTTGTTTGAATGCTCCTAGCATGCTATTGAGAGCTTTGATAAATCAGGAAGGCTGAAACTTGAAAATGGTCATAGTGTTTAAGTTATGTTACACTTAAATTCATTTAATTAACTATTTTCATAAACATGGTGTTCTTTTGTAAGAAACGTTTAAAAATCATTCATTTCTGTGTTTTACTCTTCAGAAACCAAAAAAAAATTATCCCCACATGCTTCTGTATTTCTCATTCTTTGGTTTTCTCCCAATGCATGTATATAATTATATGTTCATGTTGTCATGGTGATTCAGGACTAGAATTGTGAGACTGTTGTAATCACTTGCCGGATTCTGAAACCCGCTGTTTAACCCAGCTAATTCAGCAATATAATGGTAGCTGGTCAACATATCTTTGCTGTGAATTAGTCTGTTTTTAGGATAGTTTTTAAAAAATATTCTTTTTATCTTCCAGGATTTATTCAATATATAACATTAATATGTGTTATAGGATTTGCGAATGTAGTTCTTCATCTTCTATATTTAAATTTCCTTGTCCCAATTTTTTTCATTCACATTAAAGTCAGATGGAACGGTTCTTTCAAAATGAAGTTACTAGCCTCCTAACACATACTTCATTCAAAAGGGGGTGCGTATAAAAGGGGTGTTCATAAAGCTCCCAGAAAATGTGAATTATGAAAAACTGCATGGATTTCAATTTTCCTTTGCACTGAAATAAATGTATGTTTTAATGCCATATTCCAAGAAGTTTTAAGTACCTTTGTATATATTTTATATTTATATCAGTAATATATGAGTATTTTAAATATTGTAATACACATTAATGTAAAATGTAAAAAAGTATAATTCTCTGCTTTCATATTCCCCTAAACTTAGTACCACAATATAATTAATGACTGTGAATATTGTTCTAGCTTCTTTTGTTTTTACCATATCATGCTTTATATACTGATGGAAGACTTTTTTCAGTCAGTATTCACTGACATCTTGATATCAGTGCATATTCATCTAATACATCATTTGCAACAGCCACATAATGTTATTTTCTACAGTAAAAAATACTCCTGATAAGTCCCCCAGTGCCTGTCCTTTATTTTGCTACCTGTTTTTCAAATAGTAACTTATCATTTTATCAATGGATAGTGGGCACCTATGTTTTTGGATGTCTATATGTGTAAGTGACACCTCAAACTTGATCACCCTGAGCCATGGTATATGCCTGTAGAGGATTGAGTAGTAATCTCCCTAAAACTTCCACCAGACTCTCAGAATATTTGCTTAATTGAAATGAGGATTCTTGAGATACCATTAGTTAGACTGGAACTTGACTGCAAACTGTATTCTTATAAAAGACAGTTGGCCGAGACATACAGAGAGAAGACCACAATGAGGACAGGTTTAGAGGAGGTTGTGGTGTGCTTTTAAATCAGGGAATGCAAATTGTCACAATCAGTCAGCAGTAGGAAGGTGAGAACCATGGAATGAATGGTCGGTAACACTCTCCTGAAGGAAACTGGACTCCTGGCTTCCACAAGTGTGACAGAACAGATTTCTGTTGTTTTAGGTTACCAAGTACACGGTAACCTTGGAAACTAATACAATCCCCATCCTTCCTTAAAGTTCTTCAATGATTCCACTTGCTTTTGGAAAGAATGGCAAGTCTTCTTCACCAAATTCTGAAGGTCATCTGACTGTGTTTCTTCAGCCTGTTTTTGCCCTTCCCCCACTTAACCTCTCTGTTCTGGCTTTCCTAAGTTGCTTGAGGAACCCCACCCATGAGGAGATTATGAACATTTTTGAAGTATGATCTCTGTTAACCCACTCCCAGCTAGCAAATCCTTCATGAATCCTACCCTTGAAGTAACCTTCCTGTTAATTGAAGTTTGATCTTTTTTTAAACACTGGTGCCTATTATATAGGACAAAAATATGTGTGCCCAACACATTGACTAGATTATGAGTGCCTCTGGAATTCATCCTGTGCCTTACTCATATCTCTGTCCACCGTGAGGTGTGATGTAATAATGTTTAGAATAATGAAGATAGTGCATTTTTGTTTTTCTTGGATATATGCCTAACTGAATGGATGACTGTAGTCCATGTGAATGAGATCAATGTCTCTGTAAATATATGTCACAATAATAAACTCTGTGGCATTGAAATTTTTTTCACATCTTCTAAATGTGATTTAAAATTATAAATAACAAAATTAAAATTATAGATGGCATAATACAGAAAATTATGTAAAATCTACAATTTGGTAAACAACTAAAAAACTCACATGAATTGTCACTCACATTGACATAGAAGACAATTCTAGAATCTTGGTGAGTGATCTGATAACCATACAACTTTTTGTTCCAGAGGTGGCTACTGCTACTACTATTACTAGCATGTTGACTTTTGGGAAAATTATGTAGTTTCATTTGAATTTTTCAATTATATATATTTCCTAACTCTGGTTGTTATTGAACTTTGTATAAAAGAAATTATTCTTTATTCTTTAATGACTTCTTCTGTTCAATATTTGTAAGATTTAACAAAGTGGATATATGTAAATGTAGTGTATTGTATGTCTACTATATTGCTATTACAATATCGTACCATACCATTTTTTATATTCCATCACTGGAAATTAGGGCAGATTATAGCTTGAGGTCAAAATGAACAAAATTTCTGTGAACATGCTGGGCATTCATTCTAATGTACATATGAAAAATGGAGCTGAGCCTGTTGATTGGCATTCCCTTTGTCTGGGAATTGGACAAGAACTTGAAAGCTATCAAACCCATGCAGTTCCTGGTGAGTGAAGAGATCATGTCTATAGCTGTGGAAGCTGTGGCTCCCCAGGGCAAGGCTAAGAAGTGCAGGTGAGTAGACAGAGCAGTATCTCCAAGGTTTCCGACCTTGCTTGACCATTCTTCTGCACCTGTCTCCAGTGCATGTAATACTGACCACATCTGTAGACATCTCAGGCTGTAGTTGTAGGTGGGAACCATTGGCTCCTACTATATTTTTAGCCGTTTTGTTTCCTGAACCACTTCATTCACAGAATCAGATAGGACAACATCCCTGGGTGTTGTGGCATGGGCTCTCAGCCCATGCTGGTGGACGACACCTCTCAGCAGAGCTGACTGGTCAATATTTCTCTAACTGCTAGTGCTTTATATATTGAGGGCTTACAGGACTAGGAAGCAGGAAGACTCATGCTAAGGCCTGACTCATGAGGAGTGGTAGGAGAGTCTGTTGTGTTCCCAGGACCAGTGCTGTGCATTTCCACAGTCATGTCATTGCCCCAGGGTGGGGGTGGAGATACAAGGCTCTAGTCATTCCAGCGGGTGATGAAGGTCTGTCTGTTTATCTATTGATCCATACTAAACAAAAAAATAAGTCATCCTTTGTTATCCAGCTATTTTTTGCCTTGTTTTTGTTTTTATTTCTTTTTTATTGTATGTAACTTCTTTATTTTTCTAATCTGGAAAAATTTAGTGAAGTTATGCGTATAATGAGTATTAGGCCCAAGTGCTCAAACCAAGCAACTAGAAAGCATGATTCAGAATCAGACAGCAAGACACATTTGAGTAAGATCAAGGGATGTTTCACTGGCACAAAATAAGGCTGGGGAGGAGCCCTAAAATATGTGGAAGGAGACACTCACCCATTGAGAGGGTGGATTTATCTCTCATGGCTGTGAGGAACAGCTTAAATTTTGGTGACCACATGCGGAACTAATTGAACCACCACTCGGAACCCTGAAAGGGCTTTTGTGTAGTATGCCTATATAGACAGATGGACAGACACACATACACTTTTTGGTGCTTCACATAAACTTAATTGGGGCTTAATCTGAACCTTATGGGTCAGGGAGGAAGTGGTGGTGGTGGTTTTTCTAAATCACCATCCAGGTCACATTCATCATAAACCTAAGCATACAGTTCAAAACCATTAATTATTAAAGCATAACAGGAGAAAATAAAAATGAGTTTAGGCATTATGATGACATTTTAGATACAACACCAATGACAAAATTCATGGAAGAAACAAGTGATAAACTTGAGTTAGTTTAAACTCAAAACTTGCGTTGTGAAAGACACTGTCAAGATAATAAGAAAGATAAGTCAAATATGGGAGAAAATATTTGCAAAAACACATCTGATAAAGCAGTGATAATCTATATGTAATTCTCAGCATTTGAAAATATGTTCATATGCTCAAAATCAGACATCATTAGGGGAATGTAAATTAAAACAGTAAGATACCACAATACACCAACTAGAATGGCCCAGATTAGCAGCATTCTGGCAGCAACAAATACTGATAAAGATGGATCACCAGCACTTTCATTTATTGCTGGTGAGAATGAAGAATTGTACAACTACTTAGGAGGATAATTTGGAAGTTTATTGCAAAAAATGTACACGCTTAATGCCAGCTTTGTGGCATAGTGGGTAATGTTACTTCATGTGACATATCCCATACGGGCACAAGTTTGTGTCTCCATTGCTCCACTTCAATCCAGCTTCTTGCTAAAGACCTGGAAAAGCAGCAGAAGATGGCTTAGCTGTTTGGCTCCCTGCCACCCACATGGTAGGTCCAAATGCAGCTCCTGCCTCTGGCTTTGACCTGGTCCATCAATGGAAAGAGATGACTTTTCTCTTCCTCTCTGTAACTCTCTCAAAATAAGGAAATAATATTTAAAAATAAAAACATATCCTCAACATTGGATCCCACAGTTGATTGCATTTCTCTGGTTGCTAGTGCTGCGGAGAATTTCTCGTATATTTGTTGACTGTGTTTCTTCTTTTGAGACCTGTTTATTTAGATACATTGCCCATTTGTTAACTGGTTTGATTGTTTATTCTTGAGTTTGCTGTTAATATATTCTGGAGGTGAATTCTTTCTTGGATATGCAGATTGCAAGCATATTTTCCTATGTTGTAGAATCTCTATCTCATTGAAACTTTAAATTGATTTGGTTAGCAAGGTCATTTTGATTTTGGTTTCAATTGTAGGGATCTTTTGACTCTTTGATTAAGTTTGTTCCACAGTATTTTAGTATTATTTTTGGCTGCTGTTGAATATGTATTGCTTTCTTCATATTTTCTGCAGATATTTTCTGTACTACCAAGTTTTGTTCTTTATTTAGTGTCCTTCTTTTGCTGAAATTGTTTATTAAGGTGTAGTGGCTTTCTTCTCCTTGGGGCAGGTTTCTTTTTTTTTTTTTAACACATTTTTATTGCATTTCATTTTTTCAAAAATTAATTACATTGCATTATGTGATACATTTTTTATGCACTGGGATTCCCCCCACCTCTCCCCACACCCTCCCCCCACGGCAGATTGCTCCACCTTGTTGCATTTCCATAGTTCAAAATTCAGTTGACATTCTTTCATTGGAGGTTTTGACCAATCATAAAGTCCAGCGTCTTATTGTCCTGGTAAGTTCAATGGCTTCTTGGTGAGACCATCTCTGGTCTGAAGGTAGAGCCGGCAGAGTATCATCCCAGTCAATTAAAAGCCCCAACATAATATTTCCGACCATTTACAACATTGTGGCATTAATTGACATGGTATTGATTAACCAATATGTTAATAGGAAAATGCAGGTTCTCAACCACAACCTGTGACTTCTTCATAGACATTTCAATTTTGGTTTATATTCAACCATGTTCTATACACCTTAAAATGGCTTAGATTGTTATTCAGCTGTCTCATGCCTATTTTAATTTTAGTATTTAGCAGTTTATAGCATTGAAGCAAGTTTTCGCTGAACCTGGCTGTTTTTCAGGTGGTCTAACTCTATAATTCTAACAGGATATATGTCAATAGTTTAGGTGAGCATGTTTAGGAGGGGTGTGCAGAAAAATCTTCCATACCCCAGTGAGGAGTAACTAATCTTCTTGTCCCACCCAGTGAGTTGTAAGTGCATCCCCGCCGACCATTTCCTGTTTCTAAGATTTCCTTGTTGTTCTCTGTCTATCTATTCTAGTTTTGTTTGTTTGTTTGTTTGTTTGTTTTGAGGGGTTTCTGGAGCGCTCCTGATGGTCATTACAAGAGGGGGTGGGGACCCAAAATTGGAAGCAGGCAAGGACCAGAGAAAGCTCCTCTCCCTAGTTCCGAAGGAAGTTTATTGTTCTTCTGTTTCTGCGGACCGCTCAGGGGTCCTGGCTGTCATTCCAATGACCTTGGATCTTGCAAGGCAGAATTTGGGCTTCTTTCATCCCGTGTGGTAGATCCAAATGGGGGTGGGTGACCTCAGAGTTCTTGGTCTCCAAGGGCACTCCATTTCCCCGTGGTCTCCTTGGCAGTAGGGATGTAGTCCTTGGTGCTAATACTGATAGTCCTTGGTGAGGATCTAGGAGTCTTCAGAGTTGGGATAAAAGCCTCCTCCTGTCTGCCTGCTCCACTCTGGGGACCCCTCCCTGCTCTATGCGCATGGCCTCCTGTTAAGAGGTTGTTGGGATTACTCCTGATTCCCCCATTTGCCTTTGTAGTTTTGCTATTGTCTAATGCTAATTCGAGTCTGTTGTCTGTGAGTTACCAGTTATGATCCTGATAGGTTGTATTTCCCATCTTCCTCACACCTTCTAGGGTGATGTAAGATTTCTCTGCTCTCTCTCCCCATTTCCAAGTATCGTGGGGCCTTACAAGTACATTAGGTTTTACAGTTCTTTGATGTAGATCATAAGCAATCTGCCTCATATAATTGGTTACTTCACAATATCTTATTGCATGAGATACAGGCTGTTTGGGGTTGATATAATATTACTGTTTTTCGGATTGACATCATTTCATAACAGCCACATCGATTACAATAACAACAACAACAACAACATCAACAACAAATTGTAGCACCCTGCTAAAATAATGTGCCACTGAGTAAGCAACACATGCTTAACTAAAAGGAAACACAGAAGTCTTTTGGGAAAGGTGATATCATCGTATACTTCATGAGCACTTGATGAATTCTACTAGAGAATAGAGATTATTTGGAAGCAAACAAACTGACATAAAAACATCAAAACATATGAGATACAGCCAAAAGAGCAAACAGACAGTCACCGAAAAAAAAAAAAAAAACCAGTATAGATTGGACTGTTGGAGTTACACTTTCCATGTTGGCCTCCTTATATGAGAGAGAATATATGGTATTTGTTCTTTCGTGATTCACTTGTTTCACTGAGCATAATGGCTTCTAGTTGGAACCACCTGGTTTTAAATAGAATAATATCATTCTTCTTAATGGCTGAATAATATTCCGTAGAGTAGATGTACCACAGTTTCTTTAACCACTCTTCCTTGGACGCACATCTGTTTTGTTTCCATGACTTTGCTATTGTAGATTGTGCTGCTGTAAATATAGGATTACAGATCCCCTTCTCATATGCAGATTTTACTCCTTTTGGGTATATTCCTAAGAGCGGGATTGCTGGGTCATAGGGCAGGTTTATTTGCAATTTTCCAAGCACTCTCCATACTGATTTCCACAGTGGTTGTACTAGCCTACGCTCCCACCAGCAGTGAAGAAGGGTGCCTTTCTCCCCACATCCACTCCAGCAGGTGTTGTTTTTCGAGTTCTGAATGTAGGCCAGTCTCACTGGAGTTAGGTGGTACCTCAAGGTGGTTTTCATTTGTATCTCTCTGATGGCTAGAGAGCCTGAGCATCTTTTCATATGTCTGTTAGCCATTTGAATCTGTTCTTTTGAGAAATGTCTGTTCGTGTCTCTTGCCCATTTTGCTACAGGGTTGGTTTTTTTTACTGTCCCTAGGTTTCTGAAGCTATTTGTAGATTCTGGATATTAGTTCTCTATCACTCGTGTAGAATGCAAAAATTTTCTCCCATTCTGTTGGTTGCTTCTTTACTTTGTTAATTGTTTCCTTTGCTGTACAGAAGCTTTTTAGTTTGATGTAGTCCCATTTGTTCATTTTGGATTTGATTGCCTTTGCTTTAGGTGTCTTTTCTAAGAAGTCTTTCCCTGTTCCTATATCTTGGAGTGTGTTTCCTATGTTTTCCTTTAATAGTTTAATGGTTTCTGTGTGTAGATTTAGGTCCTTGAGCCAGTTAGAGCTGAGTTTTGTATAGTGTGACAGGTGCGGGTCTTGCTTCTTTATTCTGCAAGCTGCTATCCAGTTGTTCCAACAGCATTTGTTGAATAGTCCACGTTTTTTACCTGGATTGTTTTCCGTTTTCTCATCAAAGATTAGGTGACTATACATGTGTGGATTCCCTTCTGGTGTTTCTATTCTGTTCCACTGATGATCTTCTCTGTTTCTGTACCAGTACCAGACTGTTTTGATAACCACTGCTCTGTAGTATGTCTTGAGGTCTGGAATTGTGATTCCTGCAGTTTGATTTCTATTTTTCAGGACAGCTTTAGCTATTCATGGTCTTTTGTGATTCCAGATGAACTTCTGTATCATCTTTTCTATTTCTGAGAAGAATGTTGCTGGGATTTTGATTGGGATTGCGTTGAATCTATATATTGCTTTCGGTAATGTGGCCATTTTGATAATGTTGATTCTGCCAATCCAAGAACATGGTAAGGTTTTCCATTTTTCAAGGTCTTCTTCTATTTCTTTTTTAAATGATTTATAGTTTTCATCATAGAGGTCTTTCACATCTTTAGTTAGCTTAATTCCTGGGTATTTAAGATTCCTTTCCTCTATTTTAAATGGAACTATACTTACAATCTCTTTCTCAGCAGTGAAATTATTGGTGTACACTAGTGCCATCGATTTGTGTTCATTAATTTTGTATCTTGCTACCCTGCCAAAGTCTCTTATGAGTTCTAGAAGTCTCTTGACTGAGTCTTTTGGTTCTCCTATGTAGAGAATCATATCATCTGCGAATAGCGATAATTTCAATTCCTCATTTCCAATTTGTATTCCTTTGATTGCTTTTTCTTGTCTAATAGCTCTGGCAAGGACTTCCAAAACTATATTGAAGAGTAGCGGTGAGAGTGGACATCCCTGTCTAGTTCCAGATTTTAGCGGGAAGGCTTCCAATCTTTCCTCATTTAGTATGATACTGGCATTGGGTTTATCGTAAATTGCTTTGATTGTGTTATAGAATGTTCCTTCTATGCCTATCTTGTTTAGGGTTTTTAACATGAAGTGGTGTCGGATTTTATCAAATGCTTTCTCTGCATCAATTGAGAGGATCATATGGTTTTTATTTAATTTGTTGATGTGATGTATCACATTTATTGTTTTGCGAATGTTGAGCCATCCCTGCATGCCTGGGATGAATCCCACCTGGTCCGGGTGAATGATCTGCCTGATGTGTTGTTGGATCCTGTTGGCTAGTATTTTATTTAAGATCTTTGCATCTATGTTCATCAAGGATATCGGACTGTAGTTCTCTTTTTCTGTTGTTTCTCTCTCTGGCTTTGGTATTAAAGTGATATTAGCTTCATAGAAAGAGCTTGGAAGGATTGCCTGTTTTTCTATTGTTTGAAAAAGCTTGTGTAAGATTGGGGTTAGTTCCTCCTTAAATGTTTGGTAGAATTCAGCAGTGAAGCCATCTGGTCCCGGGCTTTTCTTGGTTGGGAGGGCTTTAATTACTGATTCAATCTCAGTATATGTTATTGGGCTGTTTAGATTGTTAATTGCTTCTTGACTCAATTTTGGTGGATTGTATGTGTTCAAAAATCTATCCATCTCCTCTAGGTTTTCTGATTTGCTCGCATATAGTTGCTTGTAATAGTTCCTGATGATTCTTTGTATTTCTGAGGTATCTGTTGTTATATCTCCTTTCTCATCTCTGATACTATTGATGTATATTTTCTCTCTCCTTTTTTAAATTAGTCGAGCTAGTGGGGAGTCTATTTTGTTGATTTTCTCAAAGAACCAGCTCTTTGATTGATTGATCTTGTGTATAGTCCTCTTGGTCTCTATTTGGTTTATTTCCTCCCTTATTTTGATGATTTCTTTTTTCCTACTAATCTTGGGATTGCTTTGTTGTTGTGTTTCTAGTTCCTTCAACTGTAAGATTAGCTGATTTACTTGGTGCTTTTCTTGTTTCTTGACATAAGCACTGATTGAAATGAACTTTCCTCTCAGCACCGCCTTGATTGTGTCCCATAAGTTTTAATAAGTTGTGTTGATGCCTTCATTTGTTTCAAGCAATTTTTTAATTTCCCCTTTGATTTCCTCTCTAACCCATTGCTTATTTAGTAACATATTATTCATCCTCCATATGTTTGTAAGTCTTCTTTGGTGTTTTGACTTCTTGTTCTCAAGCTTCACTCCTTGGTGGTCTGAGAAGATGCATGGTATGATTTCCATTTTTTTTAAATTTGCTGAGGCTTGTTTTATGGCCTATAATATGATCAATTCTGGAGAAAGTTCCATGTACTGATGAAAAAAAGGTGTCTTCTCTGTAGGATGAAAGGTTCGATAGATGTCAACTAAGTCCATTTGCTCTAGAGTTTGGGTGAGCTCTATCGTTTCTTTGCTGAGTTTCTGGTTTTTTGATCTGTCCATTTGTGTTAATGGGGTATTAAGGTCTCCCACTATGATCGTATTGGAGTCTATTTCTCCCTTTAAGCCCATTAATATTTGTTTCACGTAGCTAGATGCTTTGGCATTTGGAGCGTAAACATTTATTATGCTGATCTCTTCCTGCTGGAGGCTTCCTTTGATCATTATGTGGTATCCTTCTTGGTCTCTTTTGATGCTCTTCACATCAAAGTCTATGTCATCTGATATAAGAATGGCTACACCTGCTCGTCTTTCCTTACCATTTGTTTGGAATATCTTTTTCCATCCTTTCACTTTCAGTTTTTTCTGATCTTTGTTGGTGAGATGCGTCTGCTGTAAGCAGCAGATAGTTGGGTTTTGTTTTTTGATCCAATCCTCTAATCTGTGGCGTTTGACCTATGAGTTTAAGCCATTTACATTCAGCGTTATTATGGATAGGGGGCAGTTTGGTCCTGTCATTTTGGCGATGTGTTGTTCTATGATTGGGTCTTCTGTTAGCCTTTTAGTGGGATGTTCTCCACATTTGCCTTTGTTTTTGGTGGTTGCTATTTCTTTTTTCTTTCATGGGAACATCCTTGAGTATCATTTGTAGGGCAGGTTTAGATGAGACAAAATCTTGAAGTTTTTCTTTATTGTGGAAGAATTTTATTTCATTTTCAAAGACAAAGGAGAGCTTTGCAGGGTAAGTTATTCTGGGCTGAAAATTTTTCTCTTTTAGAATCTGGAATATGTCACTCCAGTCTCTTCTGGCCTGTAGTGTTTCCTCTGAAAGGTCAGCTGTGAGTTTGATTGGGGTTCCCCTATATGACACCTAATTTTTTTCTCGTGCACATTTAAGGATTTTTTCTTTTTGTTCAACTAAAGAGAGCTTGATTATCATGTGTCGTGATGAAGTTCGTTTTTGGTCAACTCTGTTGGGAGTTCTGTAGCCCTCCTGTATATTACTTTCTAATTCTTTGCTCAGATTAGGGAAGTTTTCCTGTATTATTTCACTGAATACGCCTCTAATCCCAGCTTCTCTTTCTGCCCCTTCTGGAACTCCCATAACTCTTACGTAAGACCTTTTAATTATATCTTTTACTTCTTGGATACTTTTTTTAGCTTGACCTAGCTCTGCTTCCAGCTTTTTGCTTGTTTCTTCATGGTGACAGGAACTATCTTCTAATTCTGAAATTCTTTCTTCTGCCTCATTCATTCTGTTGTTGAGACTCTCCACTGTATTTTTAATTTGCTCTACTGTGTTCTTCATTTCTGATATATCAGCCTTAATTTGATGTATTACTGCTATTTCTTCTTTGAACTCTTGTTTGTGCTTCTCATTGTTGACCAGCAACGTTGCAATGAGTTTTCTGAGTTCTTTGTCCCCCATTTTCTCAATGTCTTCCTCATTTAACTCTGGGAGTGGGCGAAGCTTTTGCTCCTTTGTTGGAGAGACTTCAGTAACATTCATAGTGCTTTTGTCTTGTCTTTTACCTTTTGTAGTTGCCAATCTGGTTGACGAAATCATCTCTATGATGTATTACCTACAGGTCTATAAGTTGATTTTTATGTTCAGTGCCCTGGATTTGGCGAACACAGCTGACCTGAATAATTGCTTCGTCCGTGGCACTGATTTTGTAAGCAGCACTGAGCTTTTCACCCCCTGCTGGCCAATAAGTCTAAGTACCTCCTGGGGTTATTTTGGGTGGAGTTGGAGGCGTGCCTTTTCGGTGCTGTTTTTTCTGTGGAGACTGTGCAGTGCTCTAAGATGGAGGTATTTTTGTCCCCAGGTCAGTCCTCGGGCGATTCAGCTGACCTCCCTTCAGTGTAACAGTGTCTGGTCCCGGTCCCGTGACACTGTTATCTGAGAGTTGCTGAATTAGCGCATGCGCAGTTTGCCACTCCTCCTCTTGCAATTTATCAGTGTTTGGAGCACTTGCCTCAGTGTCCAAGATGGCGCCTTGTATGGGGCACCAGTAAAGATCAGGGGGCTGTCGCCATCAGCTCCAGGGACCACACAGACCCCACAGGCTACAAGGCTGTTGCCGTGTGCTCAGCTCTGTGCAATTAACCAGCAACACACCCACTCTGGATCTCCACTTGGGGTCCACACTTGCTGCCCTGCCACCCGATATGGCACCAGGTGGAGAAGAGTGGCTGCTGGCTTTCAGTTCCAGGAACCACACAGACCCTGCAGGGAGCAAAGCTGGTGCTCCCCTCCACCCTTGGATCAGTTCCGTATGAACAGTCAGAAAGGGGCCTGTGTGTTGCTCTGTCAACTCCATCTTCTGCCTCTCCACACAAGATGGCGCCCTGAGTCCCCAACTCTCTCCGCCTGCAGCTGGTCCCAGTCACTCAGCTTGTCTGTCCGCTCCCAGACCACATTCACTTTCCTAGCTCCCCACGCGGACACAGGCTCTCACCTGGCGGTCACAACGTCTGTGTGGAGGCCACGGCTGGATGTTTGGCTGGCGCTGGAAACGGATTGCTGGAGCCTGGATCACTGGAGACTGGATCGTCGGAGACCAGATCACTGGGGTCTGAGTTGCTGCTCGCCGACTGCTGGTGGGTTTTTCGATCCACTACAACACTGCTGTCTCATTTCTGCAGCTTCCCTGTGTCCAGGGGGGTTCCTGGTACCCCCTGCTTACTGCCTGAGCCCTACTTTTCCCCTCTAATCTACTTATTGTACTTCTCCCTGCCTAAAGATTCTCCGCCTTATCAAACGTGTCTGTATTCTATGCCGCTATCTTGGTTCCTGAGGGGCAGGTTTCTAAGCTGTGTCACCTACAGGTCTACAGTTCGATTTTACTTATTGCAGTTGGCACTTGGCTCTTTGTTTACAGTCATTTGTGCCACTCCCTCCAGCAAGTTCAAGGTCTGGATTTTTATGTGAGATTTCCACCATGGTCTCCATAGTTCTGGCTCCTGGCTCACCAGTCTCCACCTCCTGTGATACCATGCTGAGGCTGCACTGCTGTCTGTACAAACTTTCTCCCACTTTCAGTTGGACCAGGTCCCAGGATTAGGGAGACACCAGGTGTCCTATATACCTAGGTTGTTTTTGGTGATAATCTTGCCAGAACCTGTTGGCCATTAGGTCTGAGGGCCCACATGCACCTATTTTGACTCATATGATGCCAAAGTCAGTATTATTTTGCTGCGGGACCAGTGCAACGCACTGAGCTCAGTCAGTTCTTGTGAACTCAGCGCATGCGCAGCTCACTGTTGTCCCTGCAGTGCTGAAGCTTTTGCCACAGTGTACAAAATGGTGCCTGATGTGCCCCTACTAGAGTTCTTGATCTGCTAGCTGTCAGGTCTGAGGGCTACCCACACCTGTCTTGGGTGGAACCTGTAGAATGCCACGTTGATGCAGTTCACTGAGTCAGAAATGTGTTCACTCCCAACTCAGATATCTCAGTACTTTGCCTTGTCTTTGCCTCTTAAAACAAAATGGTGCCTGATTTGGCTCTTGGGGGATGGTCTGTGAAATCCACCCTGTTCCCGCACTGCCATCTGGGACCGGCTGCTCTGTCTCTGGTCCTGGTTAAATCAAACAGACCAGCAGGACAGGCAGTTCTTTGTCTGGGTTCACCTCTGGAGTTCCCAGTGAAAGTCTCTTCGCACCTGGTTGTGTAGTTCTGGCTGCTGGTGGAGTTCAGATGGCCATTGTCTGATTGCCGCTGGGGTATCAGTCGCTGCAACACCACACTGTTGTGTCCGCTGCTTTCCTGTGTCTGTCAGTCTCCAGGTATCCCTGTGCTGTTGTTCTGTCCTCTCCTATTTCCTGGAACGTGTCCTCTCTGCTTCATCCTGGTTAAATGTTTTTCCGTCCATTTAAACGTGCCCTTACCCTATTCCGCCATCTTGATTCTCCTCTAGCATGTTTTGAAATGTGGTGCCACCAGTTCTTTCTTCTTATTCAAGATTGCTTTGGGCCCAGCGGCGTGGCCTAGTGGCTAAAGTCCTCACCTTGAAAGCCCCGGGATCCCATATGGGTGCCCGTTCTAATCCCGGCAGCTCTACTTTTCATCCAGCTCCCTGCTTGTGGCCTGGGAAAGCAGTTGAGGATGGCCCAATGCATTGGGACTCTGCACCTGGGGGGGGGACCCAGAAGAGGTTCCTGGTTCCCGGCTTTGGATCGGCGCACACCGGCCCGTTGTGGCTCACTTGGGGAGTGAATCATCGGATGGAAGATCTTCCTCTCTGTCTCTCCTCCTCTCTGTGTATATCTTACTGTAATAAAAAATGAATAAATCTTTAAAAAAAGAGATTGCTTTGACTAGTTGATATTTTTGTGATTTAATTTGAATTTTAGGATATTTTTCTATTTTTGTGAAAATGTCTGGAATTTTGATGGCAACTGCACTAAATCTGTAACTGTGTTATCTGTACTTAAATGACATTATTTTTCCAAATGATAATCAGTGATATGTTCTTCATTTGTTTATATCTTCCTCAATTTTTAACACTGTTCTATTGTTTTTAATTATATATATATATACATATATATATATATATATATATATACACATTTATTATAATTGACTAAATGTAATCCTAGAAATTTTTTAGTGGGATTTTCTCCATTTCTTTTTCAGAAAATCCTGTTAATATAGAAGCTTTAAAAATATATTTACTTATTTATATACTTTTTAGAAAAGCAGTTTTGTAGAGAGAAAGAGAGAAAGATCTTCCAGCCACTGGTTCACTCCCCATGTGGCGGCAATGGCAAGAACTGAGCCAGGCCAATCCAAACCCAGCATCCAGGAGGCTATTCTAGGTCTAATACATGGTGTAGGGCCCCACGGCTTAGGGCCAGCCTCCACTGCCCTCCCAAGCCACAGGCAGAGAGTTGGATAGGAAGTGGAGCAGCTGGGACACAAATTGGTGCTCAGAAGGCATCCTGATGCAGGTAAGTGAGAATTCATCCACTAGGCTATCATGCTGGGCCCAATATATTAGTTTTTAGGCAGCTGATTTGTATCCTTTACCTTTATTATATTTTGTTAATTGTAAATATTTCCTGTGGTATCCTTTAGGGTTTTTTCTATATGTAAGAGCACACACACATACACACACACACATAAACACACACACGTCATGTCACTTTCAAATAGAAACATTAATTTCCATTTTCTGTACCTTTTATTCTTCTCTTTCCTAACTGCTCTGACTAGAACTTCTAGTTACTATGTCAAACATAAATAGTAAGAGTGAGCAGTCGAACCCAGGGTGGTAGCCTATTGGTTAAAGTCTTCGCCTTGCTCACATTGGGATCTCATGTGGGTGCTGTTTCTAATCCCAGCAAACCTGCTTTCCATCCAGCTCTCTGCTTGTGGTCTGGGAAAGCAGTTAAGGACAGAAGGACAGCCCAAAGCCTTGGGACCCTGCATCATATGGGAGACCCACAAGAAGCTCCTGGATCCTGGTTTTGGGTTGATTTAGCTCCTGCAGTCGCAGCCACTTGGGGAGTGACTCAGTGGACAGAAGATCTTCCTCTCTGTCTTTGCTCCTGTCTGTATATCTGAATTTCTAATGAAAATAAATAAATCATTAAAAAATAATGGAGCACCCTTGCTTTGTTCCTGATCCTAGACAAAAACCCTTCAGTATTTCATCTTGGATGTGATATTTAGTTGTAAATTTTTCATATATGACTCTTACCATTTTTGGGTGATTTCATTCTATTCCCTTTTTCATTGAGAATTTTTTTGTTCATTTTTATTTTTATTTTTACCATTAAGTACTATAGAGTTTTTTCAGCTTTTTCTTCCCCTTCATTTACTGAGTCCAGCAGATGATCTTTATCCCTTATTCTGTTACTGTGGTATAGCACATAAATTGATTTATTTCATTTATTTTTTATTTTTGATGATGTTTACATAGATGATCAGGGTGGGAAGGGTTGAGGATCAGGGCATATTGGATGAGACCACTGTTTACACATTTTCTTTATCTTCTTCCTGTATATGGGGGAGAGGGGGATATGAGAGGAGAAACCATGCCCAGTCTCCCAACTGTTACATCATCCTGGGGTTTGGGGAACTGCCATCCATTGTCATCCCAGGTCCCCATTGTGGAGCATATTCTGAGGTTTCTGCTCATGTGGTTTTGGTAATTTTGAGATTCTGCTGCTATGGCCACTTTAAGAATGTGGAAGTCCTTCCAAAGTTGATTGGCTGATATTGTCCTCCTCTTCGTCTCCATTGGCCCAGAAATTTGCCGTCAAACTTCTCAGGGGTAGTTGATCAGTTTGTCCTCCATCCTCAGCAAACCAATGGGTGCTGTGGCCTAGCCCAGCCCTGCCTAACACATACTTGGTCCTCATGTACCATAGGGAGAGCTGCAGTCCAGTCAGAGACCCCCAATAATCCCAGTTGGACTGGCACCCAGCTCTAGTTCCTGTGCCTGTCAGCATGTGCAGTGGACAGGTCCAGTCTGCCCCATATACCATTGAGATCTTGTATATTTCATTGGGATTGGAGCCTAATTTGATCTGATCAACCAACTCCATCTTCCAACCCACACTCAACCCAGTGGGAGCCACAACCTCTCCAGCCAGGCCAGTGCCCTAGTCCTCGTTCTTATACTCACCAGTGAGAGTCGTAGCCCATAAGAGAGTGGCTACAACCTCCCCCTAGACTCACTCACTATCCTGGATATTGTATTCTCCCGGTGGTTCTGCAGTCTAACTGCACAGAAATGCCCTTAGTCCCAGCACTTGCTAGTTGTTGCTGTGGGCAAAGCCAAAACCCGCCTGTGTATACAATTGGTTACCCCAGCCTGGCTCTCCCCTAAGTCAGTTCACATGTGGGCCGACAGGTGTTGTACCCCTGTCCATCCTGGTCTGCCCCAAGCTCCAGCTGTCATACTCACCAACATGAGCAGTGGCCCAGCAACAAAGTCTCCACTACTCCCCTGCCAGGCTCACCCCCAATCCCTGTCTTGCATGTGCTGGTGGGTGTGGCAGCCCAGTGTGACATTTGCAAATCCACCTTGGCATTTGCTGGTGGATGCTGTAGCCTGGCCTGGTCTGGTCTGCCCCTGTTCCAGCTTATGCTGGCTGGAGCTGCCACCCCACCCAGTGCTGCCAACTCCCAGTCCTGGACCTAATGTGAACTGGTTGGTGATGTGGCCAGACCCAGCCTGTCCTGCACCCCATCATGGTTCTCAGATCTGCCACTGGGTTTTATGAACTGGCCCATAGCTGAGACACATGCATGCCAGCAGGTGCTATAACCTGGTTTGCTCCTTTCTTTGGTTCTTGTGTTCATCTGCAGGGACTGTGGCTTGACAAAGGAGTTCCCCAAGCTCCTCTGTCTTGTCTTTCAGTTGCAGATCTCACACACACTGGCTGGTCCTTGGCCTGGGCTGACTTATTTCACCTTCTGTACTGGCATAAGAGTAGCCTTGCCCAGCAGACCCATACCCTATCCAAATGTTGCTTTTGGGTGTTACAGTCCAGCCACACCTAGTTCATGTGCTGATGCAGCTCTCATGTGGCCCAGTGGGAGCAGAAACTTTGTCCATCCTGTTCTATACCCACTCTGGCTCTCATGAACACCAGTGGATGTTGGAGTTTTGCCAAGTCTGGCGTCCCTCAGTTCCTATCCATGCCCATGATGAGGGAGACAACAGCCATGTCCAGAACAAACTGCAGCCCCCATTCTGTCCCTCGTGCTCACCGGTGGGAACCACAATCTAGCCAGGGCATTGCCTTAGGTCCCCAACAAGGCCTATTGCCAGCCACAGATATTGCACATGCCAGTGGTTGCTCTGACCCAGCTCTGCATAGCCCATTTCCTGTCTTGACCTTTGCCATTGAATGATGCAGCCTGGCCTGACCCAAACCACCCTCAGTCCCAGCTTTTGCTTGCAAGTGCTATAGCCTGTCCCTGCCCATTGAGCTCTCATCCCTGGCTTATGCAAGCCAGCAGGTGTGATAGCCTAACTTGGCATGCATCGCATTCCAGCCTGGCTCCTGCACTTGCCAGTGTACTAAGGCTGGCATGGCCTGGCCTGGCTCAGTTCACCCCCTTCCAAAATCACTCCACACACTTGCGGGCAGGTAGAGCTCCCTGTCTGGCCAACACACAGGCCTGAATCACATGCTCACCACCAGCAATGGCCCATCATGGGAGTTTTCTTGGTTCCCCAACCAGATCCACTCCCAGACCTGGAGCTTACCCCTTACCGGTCATAGGCTACCCCCTTCGTCCTGCATATGTATGAGAATTGGATGTTGTGGCATGGCCCGTCCCACACCATATTCTTGGGTGTGTTTGTGGGTGCTGCAGCCTAGACCAATCCAGCCTGTACATAACCCCAATACCCATGAGTATTGGGGGGTTCCATGGTCATGCTTGTCACCACTCCCAGCTCCAAGCGAGCCAACTGTAATTGCAGATTACAGAAGATTTGCCTGGTGATATTTAAAAATATATATATATATCAAACCAGCTTTGTATCCAAATGATAGGGGCTATGTAATTATGGGTTGTGATCCTTTTAAATATTTTATTGAAGGTTCCAATATATTTAACAGGAATTTTTGCCTCTAATAGTTGAGTTTTGAAGTGTTCTTTTGCTCTGATTTCTGTCAGACTTCCAAAAGGATTGATGTTTCTTCCTCAGCTGTTTTGTTAAGCTTACTAGTGAACTCACCTCATCTTGGACACTTCCTCATAGGGAAGCTGTTGCTACTAATTGCTCTCCATGGTGGTTAGTAGGTCTGCTCAAGCTTTGTACATCCTCATGATTTAGGACTGCTAGGCTGCGGGCTGCACGTTTGTTTGATTTTCTCTATTTATTCTAGGGACTCCAACTGGTTGGCACTCATTTTCCACTTTTTATGATCCTTTGTTTTCCTGTCAGTTTTACCACCATTACTTTCTGATTTTATTTTAGTCTTTTTGTTTGTTTGTTTATAAAGGTAACATTGTGGATTTTTGTGTATGTTTTCAAATAAATTAATTTTAGTTTTATTGATTTTTTTCCTGTTTTGTTCATGTCTACTTCAGTCTTTCATATTTCCTCCATTTCTTATTTTGGGCTTAGTTCACCTTTTTTTTTTTCAAGTTTCCTGATAGTTGAAGTTAGCTGACATATTTAAGATCTATCTTCATTTTAAATGTGTTTTCACTATGAGATTTCCTTTTAACATGGATTTTTATTGTATCCTATTAGATATGAGTTGGAGTACTTCAATTTTTTGTGGAGTATTTTCACATTTTTAAAAAATTCATGCATGATGAAAAGATGTGTGTTTTATATGTTCAGTTTTAGGAACATTGTGGTACTTCCCAAGTCTACCCGCTACTCCTGGAGCACTGTGGTACTTCCCAGCTCCACCTTTCCTCCTGTGCATGCTACCTTTCTTCCTTCTCTTACCTTTCTTGTTTTTTCTTTTTAATATTTACAGTGACATTTTCAGCCTATTGTATTATCACAAGTTTAATCTTCCACTAAGTAAGGGAATCAACAAATAGTATGTAGGAAATAACAACTGCTCTTCAAGAATATAGACTAGAGCTATAAAAACACTGAAATCCAAAAATGTCAATTTTGCATATATACTTTTTTGGTACTCCAGATATTAGTTATCATAAATCAGGGCAAACATATTCTGTTTTTAAATTTTTACTAGACTATTTTGCTAAGCATAATAATTTCTGTTTGAATCCATTTTATTATATAAGACAGGATTTCATTCTTTATAGCTGAGCAATATTTCATAGTGCATATATATTTCTTAAATGTATTTAAGTGTTTATTTTCCAATTTTAATGTTTAATTCTTTTTATCAAATTCAATATGATTTATATACAATTCTAAGAATATATGTACTCTCTCCTGTCTCCAATCATTCTTTTTTCTCCATTCTCACTGTCTTTAAAAGAAAATTATTTTAAAGATTTACTCACTCTTATTGGGAACACAGATTTACAGAAAGAAGGAGAGACAGCGAAAGAGCATCTGTCCACTGGTTCACTCCTCAAGTGGCTACAATGGCTGGAGTTGAGCTGAGCTGAAGCCAAGAGCTTGTTCCAGGTCAACCATTTGGGTGCAGAGTCCCGAGGCTTTGGGCCATCCTGTACTGCTTTCCCAGGCCACAGGCAGGAAGATAGATGGGAAGTGGAGTAACTGGCACATGAACTGGTGCCCACATGGGATACCAGCGCATGCAAGCAAAGATTTAGCTACTGAACTATCCAGCCAGGCCCTTTCTCATTTTTGGAAAGCATTTTAAATTTACACCATAGTAAAAAGGGTTAATACTTCATAAATAAGATTAACAAGTAAAAAGCAGAAGCATTAGTGGGAATATAGAAAATGGCTATAAATAATAATTGAATAGGAAAATGACCATTCACTAATTTTAAAAATTTTATTTTTGATATTATTAGCGTAGCTGAGAGGGATGCATGCCCAGACGGCCTTCGATTAGGGTGAAGAGTGTTGAGGCATGGAAGAAGAATATTTCAGTATTTTTTCTCCTGTGTCCACTGCAAGTGGAAAGGAGTTGCTCATTGCTGTGACTGCACCAGCACTCAGGAGAAGGGGATGGTCCTTTGAGTACACCTTGGAGACCCTGATGTGGGGAAGATTGTGTTGAGTGTGCTACATAGTGGCTTTGATAGTTCTGGGACGTAGTAGGCTTCCTTGCACCAGGGTTGAGAAAATCTCTCCAACATCTATTGGCTGACCAAGCTCACCTTCATGCATCCAAAGTCCAAGGAAAATGTTGCAAAGCTTAGCCAGGGGAATTGTCCAGCCTCTGATCTGGACAATTCTGGACAGCCTCTGATCACATAGATTGTGATTTTCTCTGTGCTGGCGTTTAAGTCCAGTGGCCTTGTTGGAAAATCCCCCAAGAAATCTTGCATTGAATGACCTCGGACTTGACCCTTGTGTGTGCTAGCAGTGCAGAGTCAAGTTTGATCTGTTATATGCCCCAGGTAATGCCATGTACTGGTGGATGTAACTGCCTAGTCAGTTCTGCCATCGACTCCATCTTTCATGTGAATTGTAGCTCATCCCACCACAGGCCTGGGCTTCACACACACCAGCAGGTGCTGTAGGCTACTTGGGGTAACTCATAATAAATCCCGGCTGACCTTTTCTGGTTAAAGTTTTTGCATGTGCTGGCATATACTGCCATGTTGCCAGGTGTGTAAAGCATCTGGCTCTTGTACACACCCATGGGGGCTGCATCTTAGCTCAGCCAACCCACCCTTAGACCCAACTCACACACATGTTGATGGGTGCTATTGCCTTGAGGTGCGTGACCCACCCCCAGCTCTGCCTCTCATACTCACCCATAGGAGCTGTAGTCAAGCAGGGGAGTGCTCACAGTTTCTCTCTCAGACCCATTCCCAGCCTCAGATCTTGTGTGTGCTGGTGGGTGTTGTGGTCCAGGCTGACATGGCTTGCACCAATTTCAGCTCTCACCGGTGGGTGTGACATTAGCTCAGCTTGGCCCAACCTCCAGACTTGTTTTTTTCTTTCTTTTTTTTTTTTTAAGATTTATTTATTTATATTTTTACAAAGTCAGATATACAGAGAGGATGAGATGTAACTGGGTAGGTAAGAAAGCCTAGCCCAGCCTGTCCCACATCCATCCTATTTCTCATGAGCATCAGTTGGTGCTGGAGCCTAACCTAGTGTGGTCTGCCTCCAGACCCAAACCTCATGCGTGCTGTTGGATGCTGACGGGTGCTGCAGCCTTGCCTATCCTAGTCTACCCACATTCCTTTCTCTTCCACTCACTAGTGGGAGCTACAGTCTCTCAGGGAGTCTCCAAAGTTTCCCTATCAGGCTGGTTCCAACTGCCAGATCTTGCACATGCTGTTAGGTGCTTCAACCCAACCTGGTACTTCCTATCCTCAGTCTTGGCTCTTGCTTACAGCCTAACCCAACTGGGCACTGCCCACACCGTGTCTTGGCTTTTATGCATGTCAACGGGTACTGCAGCCTGACACTGCACCTGGTCTGCCCCAGATCTGGTGCATACAAATGCTGATGAATGCTGCAGCCTTGCGGGACCTGTCCACAGCCCTGTCTAGTACGCTCTCTAATGTGAGCTGTGGTGTTGCAGAGGAGTTTCCCACAGTCTCCTACCAGACCTGTTCCTAGTCCTTGATCTCACACATGCCGGTGGGTGCTGTAGCACTTCTTGGCATTATGTATTCTTAGTCCTGGCCTTTGCATGTGCCTGTGAGTGCTTCAACCTGACCCAGCCTGACCTCCTTCCATTCCTGGCTCCTGTGAGTGTCAGGTGAGTTCTATGATCCAGCCTGGCTTAGCTGGTCACACCTCCAGCTTTCTGTGCAAACTGACAGGTTCTGCAGTCCCACAGAGGTGAACCCACAAGCCGTCTACCCAACCCTGAATCTGCCCTCAAATCTAGTTCTTTTGTAGTCTGGAGGGTGCTGTGGCCCAGCCTAACATGGCCTACCAGTTTCTCTGGCACTTGTGGGTGGGTACTGCAGCCTCACCCAGCCAGTCATGCCCCTTACTCCAACTTTAGTGTGTAACTACAGGCTATGGGAGATGCTATTCAGCCCAGCCTATGTGGACAGGTCTCCCATGTGGAGAGGTGGCTTAGCCTGACCCAAACATACCCTCTTTTTCCTCCTCTAAATTGCTGCATCTCAGCTGTCTTGCCTACCTATGGGTACATTGGCCCAGTCTGTGGAAGTACCTAGAAGTCATTTCTGCCCTAGCAAGCATGTCCTCAATTGCTCCCACTCCAATTCATCTCCAGATTCTCTGTTCTGGGCAATCTGTATCCCTTATGCCTGGGCTTGGGTGCTGTGTCCCACCCTGTTGCTCGCCTTCTTCTAAATGCATCTTTTTTTTTTTTTAATTAAAAAATAGAATAGACAACACTGGTTTAGTTAGCAAATTTTGCATTAACCAGGCCAAGAATGCCTGCCAATTATTGGCTGTTTTTCTCCTAACAGTGCAACACTTGCCTAGGTACGGGCAGCTTAGGTAGTTGCCTATAATGTGAGTCATTTCATATATATATATATATGTATATTATATATATATAAAATATTTAAATATATATTTGGATCACAGATCATTATAGTAGTAGAATGGTCTTAAACATTGGTTTGAAAAGGGCATAAGACAAATGTTTACAAAAATGCATTCTCAGCAGTCCTTATGCTCAGACATTTCTTTTTTTTAAATACTTTTTTTGTTTTTAAAAATATTTATTCGGGACCAGCACAGTGGCTTAGCAGCTAAAGTCCTCACCTTGATCATGCTGGGATCCCATATGGGCACCGGTTCTAATCCTGGAAGTCCACTTCCCATCCAGCTCCCTGCTTGTGGCCCGGGAAAGCAGTTGAGGACGGCTGAAGGATTTGGGACCCTGCACCCGTGTGGGAGACCTGGAGGAGGTTCCTGGCTCCTGGCTTTGGATCAGCGCAGCAGCAGCCATTGTGGTCACTTGGGGAGTGAATCATCGGATGGAAAATCTTCCTCTGTCTCTCCTCCTCTCTGTGTATCTGCCTTTCCAATAAAAATAAATAAATCTGTAAAAAAAAATTTATTCTTTTTTAAAAAAAATTTGAAAGTCATATTTAAAGACATTGGAGGTTCAGAGAGATCCTCCATGTGCTCGTTCACTCCCCAAAAGATTGCAAAGGGCAGAGCTGGGCATGTCTGAAGCCAAGAGCCAGAAATATTCTGCAAATACAGTGGGTACAGGGTCCCAAGTTCTTGGGCCATCTTCTGCTGTCTCCCCAGGCACATTAGCAGGAAGCTGAATTGAAATTGGTGCATTTTGGAGTTGAAGCAGGCACCCAGGTGGGATGCCTTAACCACAGGCAGAAGCTTAACATGCTACATTGTAGCATCAGCTCATATGTAAGAGGGAACACATGATATTTATCTCTCTGGGTCTGGCTTCGCTAAACATGATGTCCTCCAGGCGAGTCCATTTTTCCGCAATTCATAGAATTCCATTGTGTATATATGCCACATTTTTGCTATCCATTTGTTTGATGATGGAAACCTTAGTTGATTCCAACTTTTGGCTGGTATGAACATTTGGGTGCGGTATCTCTTTCACTTATTCAATTCAAGCCTTTTGGGTATATACCCAGTGGTGGGATTGCTGAATCCTATGGGCAAGTCTTTTTTCTTTCTTTCTTTCTTTTTTTAAGAAATCTCCTCCAGTGACTGCTCTAATTCACATTTTCACCAATGGTATGTAAGTGTTCTCCTTCTCTGCATCTTCTCTAGCGTTTGTCATTCTTTGTATTTTGTATTTTAAAGCCATTCTATTCTGATAGCAATGATGTAATAGCTCATTGTGGCTTTCATTTGCATTTTCCTATGGCTGTAGATGTAATTTTAATGTATTTTTCGCATTTGTATTTCTTCTTTTGAAAATTTTCTGTTGAAGTGCTTTGCCCATTTCTCAAGTGCGCGGATCTACTGTTACTGTTGATGAGTTTCTTAAGCTGCAAATACATTCAGGATATTAATCGTTAGTCAAATGGATGCTTTGCAAATAAGTGTTCCCTTTCTTTTGAATGTCTCTTCACTCTTGATCACTTGCTTTACTGTGCAAGAGCTCCTGAGTTTTCTATTGTCCCCTTTGTTTAGCTCTACTTCTGTTGCCTGTGTTCTGGGAATCTTAACCAAGAATTCATTCTTTTGCCAATATTTTGGAGTGTTTCGCATATATTTTCTTTCAGCAGCTTCATAGCTTCAGGTATTCAATTGAAGGCTTTGATGCATACTAAATTGCTTTTTGTCCATGATGAGACTCATGGATCTAATTTCATTCTTCTACATAGACCCAGTTTTGCAAGCACTGTTTATTGGAGGAATTACTCATACTCCACTATATGATCTGAACACTGTGATCAAAAACAAGTTGGCTGTTATGTATGTGTATTGATTTCTAGTCTCTCAATTCTGTTTCATTGATGTTTGGTCTTTGTGTTTCTTTTTATGCCGGTCCCATGATCTTTAGTTGTTGTAGCTTTGTGCTATGCTTTGCTGTCAGATATTGTAATGCCTCCAGCTTGACCTTTCTTGATGAGGATTTTTGGCTATTCAGGGTCTGTTATGAATGTTGGGATTGCCTTTTAAATTTTAACATTATGAGGAATGTCATTGGTGTGTTGATGGGATCTGTATTGAATCTGTATTTTTCTTTAGGTTATATAGATGCTTTAATTACATTGGTTCTTCTGATCCATGAGCAAGCACTCTTCAGTTTTTTATGCCTTGATTTATTTCTCCGTTTGATAATTTTCATTCTAAAGAGCTTTCACATATTTGTTTAAATTTATTCCTAAATATTTGTGAGTTTTTTGGTGGCTATTGTAAATATTTGTTTCCTTATTTTCTGTAAGTTCATAATTATCATGTGACTACTGTTCTGCATGTTTATATTGTAACTTAATTGATTTATCTGTTCTGGCAGCTTTTTGGTGAAGTGTTTGCTCTATTTATAATTTGCTTAAGGTTTTTTTTTTAATCAGGAAAAGATGTTGCATTTTACCAAAAGTTTTCTCTGTATTTATTGGTATGATCATATGAATTTTTCCAGAATTTGCTAATGTCATGTACCATATTTATTGATTTGAGTATGTTGAACTATCCCTTATACTAGGGATAAATCCTACTTGGGCTGATTTGATGATATTTTTGGTGTGATGTGGGGAATCCTATGAGCTAATATTTTGTTGATGATATTTGCATTTATGTTCACAACAGATACTGGTCTATAGTTCTCTTTTTTATTGTATCTTATTCTGATTTTAGGATTAAGGTGATGCTGGCCTCCTAGAAGAAGTTTGGAAGTATTCTATCCATTTCATGTTTTGAGTAGTCTGAGAAGAATTGGAATGAGACTTCTTGAAAAGTTTGGTAGAAGTAAGGAATATAGCCATCTGGTCCCGGACTATCCTCTGTTGGAGGGTCTTTACCACTGATTCAGGACCATGTTAAAAACTGATCTATTTAGGCGTTCAATGTCATCATGACTTAACTTGGTATATTGTTTTTATGTCCAGAAATGTATCCATTTCTTCTAGAGTTTTTAGTTTGTTTATATATAGCTATTTGTAGTAACTCCTTTAGCTTTTTTTGTTGTGGCCATTGTAACATCTCCTTTTTTAATTTCTTATTTTATTAATCTGGGTATTCTTTTTTGATTACTTAGGTCAAGGGTATATAATATTTTAAAAATTAGCTCTATATTTCATACATTTTTAAAAGATTTGTTTATTTTTTATTGGAAAGACAGATATACAGAGATGAAAAGAGACAGAGAGGAAGATCTTCTATCCAATGGCCAGAGCTGAGCCTATCCAAAGCCAGGAACCAGGAGGTCTTCTAGGTCTCCCATGCGAATGCAGGGTCCCAAGGCTTTGGGCCATCCTTGACTGCTTTCCCAGGCCATAAGCAGGGAGCTTGATGGGAAACGGAGCTGCTGGGATTAGAACTGGGGCCGATATGGGATTCTGGAGTGTGCAAAGCGAGGACTTTAGCCACTAGGCTATGGTGCCAGACCCTCATTTCATGGATCTTTTGTTACATTTTTGGTTTACATTTCATTAATTTATTTTCTAATTTCAGTTATTTATTTCTATTAATTTGGAGTTTAGGTCTTATTTTTCTATGTTCTCGAAATGCATTGATAGATCATTTGTTTGATCCCTTTCCAATTTCTTGATGTAGGTACTAACTGCTATCAATTTTCATCCTCATATTTCTTTTTCTTTATCTCTATCATATATTTTGTTATATTGTGTTGCTATTTTTATTCATCCCCAGGACTTTTTAAATCCTCTTTTTAATTTCTTCCGTCACCCACTGCTCATTTTGCCGTGTGTTGTTCAGTGTCCATGTGTATTCATATCTTCTAAAGTTTCTTTTTTTTCTGTCACTCTCTTCTTTAAATAATTATTATATCTATATATGATGAATAAATTCCAAATATTTTATAATACATACATTGGCTGTAGTGAGTTGAGCTGCTAAACACGGGTACATATAATTCTCTCATGTGCTGATTTCAAGTCATTTGAATACATTTCCATGAGAGGGATGACTGGGTCATATGGTAGCTGTATTATTAGTTTTCTGAGAAATCTCCATACCATATTCCATAATGATTATACTAGTTTACAGCCTACCAGTAGTGCAGAGGGTACCTTTACCTTCACGTCCTTGCCAGCATTTAGTGTTTTCTCATTTCTGTATAGTTGCCATCACAGCTGGAGTGAAGTTACGCTGATCATTTCCAGCCTCATTCCATTGTGGTCAGAAAAGAAATGTGGTCTCATTTTATTTTTGTAAATTTTTTGAGACTTGCTTTATGGCCCAGCAAATGGTACATCCTAGAGAAAGTTCTATACAATGTGGAAAAGAATATGTTTTGAAGCTTTTGGATGAAATGCTCTATAGATTTCAAATAGGTCTGTTGGATACATCCTGTAGATTGGTTCTGTTGTTTCTTTGTTGAGTTTCTGCTTAGTTGATGTTCCATTTGATGGAAATTGGGGGTTGAATTCTCTGTTGTCTCTGTATTGGCATCTCTGTCTCCCTTTAGATTCATTAACAATTGTTTATACATCTGCTAGAGTTACACATTCCTGTTTAATTTTTCCCTTTATCATTGCAAGATGCCGTTCTTAGTCTTTCTTGACAGTTTATGTTAAAGTCTGTGTTAAAATCTTATATTAGGGTGGCTATTCCTATTCTTCTTTGCTTTTCTTAGCTTGGGATATCTTTTTTAAATCCTTTCACTATCGTTTTGTATATCATTGTTTATGTGTGTGTTTCTTAAAGGCCACAAATAGATGAGTCTTGTTTTGCAATCTTTTCAGCTTTTCTATCTTGTAATTGGAGAATTTAGGCCATTTACAGTTGAGATTATTATTGATATGTAGCAACTGGTCTTGCCATTTTTAATGAACATTCCTTTTGTTTGCTTTGTATTTCATTGGTACTTTTACCAGGAGTTTTTCTGTTTTCACATTCTGTCATAATATGGAGTATATATATTTCTATGTATAGCACACTTTAAAGCATCATTTGTAAGGCTGGACTAGTGGTGATAAATTGTTTCCGTTTGATTTTCAAGGTCTTTATTTCACTGTGATTCATAAGTAAGAGCTTTGCATGTTATAATATTGTGTTGACTTTTTTTTTTACTTGACCTCTGTCTGTTTATTCTATGCTAGTCTATAGGGTTTCTCTTGAAATATCTGCTGTCAGTCTAATTGGAGATATTCTGAAAATAAAGTTAGCATTTCTCTAATGCACATTGAAAAAAATTTTATTTATTTTTGTTGGAAAGTCAGGTTTTCAGAATTGGAGAGACTGAGAAAAATCTTCCATCTTCTGATTTAATCCCCAAGTGTCTGAAATGGTCAGAGCTAAGTCAATATGAAGCCAGGGGCAAGGAGCCGGTACTTCCTCCAGATCTCCCATCCATGTGTAGGATCCCAAGGCTTTTGGCTACCCTTCACTGCTTTTCCAGGTCACAATTCCAGAGCTGAATCAGGAGTGGAGCAGCTAGGACTTGAATGGGATGACAGTGTTGGCAGGCAGAGGATTAGCCAGTTGAACCAATGCAGGAGTCACTCACACACATTTTAGAATGTTTTCTTTATATTTTACGGTTGAACTCTTGGCTATAATAGGTTGTGGTTAAGATCTTTCCTGGTCATGTTTATCAGGATTTCTATATGCTTCCCATTCTTTGCTGTTGTATTCTTTCTCCAAATTAGTAAAGTTCTCTGCTATTGTTCACTGAAAATGTCTCTATTCCACCCTGTATACACCTTCAGGAACTCATAAGACATATGCAATAAATCATTTAATAGTATCCTATAATCTTTTTTATTAATTATTTTGCATTATGTGACAGTTTCATAGGCTCTGGGAATCCCCCCACCCCTCCCCATGCCCTTCCCCTATGGTGGATTCCTCCACCTTGTTGCAGTATTACAGTTCAAATTCAATCAAGATTCTTTCTTTGCAATCATATACCAAGCACAGAGTCCTGCAACTTATTGTCCAGATGATTTGAACAGTTTCTTGGGGAGACCATTTCTGGTCTGAAGGTAGAGCCAGCAGAATATCATCCCAATTAAGAGCCCCAACATAACATCAACAACAATTTACAACATTATGGAATTGACATGGTTTTGAGTAACCAGTATGTTAAAAAAAATGCAAGTTCTTAACCAATCCTATGATTAGCTCATTGACATTTCAATTTTAGTTTATGTACAGGACCAGCTGCTATACATCTTAAAATGGCTATAGGGTACTATTCAGCTGTCTCCTATCTATTTTCATTTTAGTATTTAGCCGTTTGTTGTGTTGAAGTCTAATTTTTCTGAACTTGGCAGATTTTAGGATAATCTAGACTGGCTTATACATCTAACAAGACATTTGTCGACACTTAAGGTGCAGAACATATTTTTTTGAAGGGATGTGCAGGGAAATCTTCAACACCATGGTGAGGAGTGAGTAATTTTTGTGTCCCACCCAGCAAGGCATGAGCAAATCCACGCCAGCTCTTTCCTGTCTGGTTTCAAGCCCTACTATTTGTTGTTTGTCTATTTATTCTAGCTTTTTTTAGTTTGTATGTTTGTTCACTATGAGGGGTTTCTGGAGTGATCCCGATGGTCATTGCGAGGGAGGGTAGGGGTCCAGTGCCAGAGCCAGACTTGGACCAGAGAAAGCTCTCCTCCCTGGTCCCAGGGGCCGTTTATTGTTCTTCTGTTTCTGCGGATCGCTCAGGGCTTCTAGTTGTCGTTCCGATGACGTTGGTTTCTGCACGGTAGTGTTTGGACTTCTTCCATTCCCTTTGGAAGCTCCGGTTGGGGGTGGGTGAACTCCGAGTTCTTGGCCTCCGAGGGCACTCCAATTCCCCATGGCTTCCTTGGCAGTTGGGATATAGTCCTTGTTGCTCATATTAATAGTCCATAGTGAAGATCTGGGAGTCTTCATGGTTGGGATCCAAGCCTCCTCCTGTCCACCTGTTCCACTCTGGAGTACTCCCCCGCACCCGCCGCTCCATGCCCGTGACCTCCTGTTAAGAGGTTGTCAGGATCGCTCCCGATTCCCCCCCCGCCCCTTCCATGCCTTGGTATAGTAGTTTTACTATTGTCTAGTGCCGCTTTGAGTCTGTTGTCTATGAATTACCAGATTTGATCTTTGATAGGCTATATTGTACTTTTTCCTCACTCTTTTTATAGGGTATTGAGGGTGTATTAGGTTTACAGTTTTTCGATGCAGATCATAAGCAGTCTGACATTAATTGTTGGTTTATAGATTACATCGCATTATCTTATTGCATTGCAGTATCCTATAATCTTAAACATTCTTCAGTTTTCTATTTTTTCTTCTACTTTTGTGCATCTGAGATATTTCCAAAAATTTATCTTCTAGTTCACATATTCTTTTTTCCATTTTTCTGAGTCTATTGTCTAAGGCATTCCACTGTATTTGTTACTTGGCATACTCAATTTCTCATTTTTAATATTTCAGTTTGACTTTTCTTCAGTATCTCTTACAGGAAAATTTTTCAGCCACACTGTATATGAATTTATTTAACTCATGGATTTGCTTGTTATAATTTTTGAGTAATCTTAAGATCATTCTATTGAATTCCTTTTCAGATATTTCCTCAATCTCTTTATCTTTACATCCTTATATTGAAGTGTTGTGTTCCCTCCATGGTTAATCACCCCACCTGTGCAGGACATGTACTATATAAAGAAACTGTGCAGTCCTCAGAGTGAGCACAGGATCCTCTGCAGCGACACACCTCAAGTACTCAGGCAACTCTAAAGCTTGGAGGCCAGACCCAGTGATTGCTCAGAGATAGTTACGTCCCACATCCTCTCCATATGGACACAGGATTCCTATAGTTACAGGAGCAAGGGATCCAGTCTCTGCCCGATGAGACTGCCCCATCCATGGAGAGAGCTGACACTGCCAGAGCCAGCTGCCCGTTCATGTTCTAGCGTAACAGTGTGAGCACAGGTGCCAACAATGTAGACAAGATGGGGAATACCACACAGGCTTAAACAAATGCCCCGCCCCCTGCAATCACTCCAGGCCAGAACCAGTCAGTGGAGAGCATGGATTTATTCTTCAGCTAAAAACCCCTGGTCACACAAATGCAAGCTGTGAAAGCCTATGTTTGCCTTAGTTAGATGGCATGTTCTTCCTGTTATTGATGGGAGCTCCTAGTGAGCAGGGAGATGGGATCAGGCAATGTGCCTTCACTTCATGAGTTTAATTGGATACCCTGCTTGCCAATAGCACTCCAGGCCAGACTCACAGGTCAGACTGTGCTTCACAAAGTTCTCTCTCAGATAGTACTACTGATAAGGGGCTGTTGCAGCCTTTTCTCATTTCTATTTTAGAAAGTACTTGCTAACTTCATTTTTCATTTATTCTTTGAGCCACTATTATTAAAAATTTGTGTTTTTAATTTCCATGCATTTGTGAATTTTGTAGTATCCCTTCTGCTATTGACTTCCAGTTTCAAACCATTGTAGTGAAAAAAGACATTTGGTATGATTGATCTGTAGGTTGATGACTGGTTTAATGATTTAATATGCGACTGTCCTGGAAAGTCTCATGTGTAGTTGAGAATAATGTGTTTTCTGCAGCTCTTAAGTGGAATTCTCTGCTATGTCCATGAAGTTCTTTGATCTATAGTGTTATTCAAGTTTTTAACTTCTTTATTGATGTTCTGTCTTGATGTTGTAGCTATTACTGAAAAATGTGTATTGAAGTCTCCTTTAAAATTGTATTGTTATTTATTTCACCCTGTAATTCTGTCAATGTTTTCCTTGTATATTTTGGCATTACAATGTTATGTTCCTATATAATTATTATTATATTGTCTTGATAAACTGACCCTTTTGGCCTTAACAAGTGTCCTTCTTTGCCTTTTGTAGCAGGTTTCCACTTAAAATATACTTTTTGTCATATAAGTCTTGTCACTTCTTTTTCTCTGTTGGTTATTCTTATGTGGATTTTTTTCTACTGTCCTCTACTTTCAAGTTATACATGCCTTTAAAAGTAAAGTGCATTGGAGAGAGGCAATATGACAGTATAGGGTGCAGACAGGTTTGGTGAGGACAGAGAATCATTAGACAAGGCCAAGCACAAGGAGAAGATTCCAGGAAAAGATAAGAGTCAGACAGTTGGCAGGGGAATAACCTTGAGACCCCTGGGCATAGGGAAGCAGTAGCGATGGTGGAGCAGTGTTGCAGTGAACAGAAAATCCACCAGCTGCCGGCAAACAGTGATCTGGACTCCAGTGGTCTGGGCTCCAGCAGCAGCCAGAGATCTAGTAGTGACCAGAGCTCCTGCAGGAGCCAGGTGGGAGCAGGAATTCATAGAGAGCTCAGGAGGCAAATACAGGCAAAGAACTGCCTGTCTTGCTGGTTTGTTTGACCCAACAACAAACAGAGAAGGAGCAGCAGACTCCAAGGGGTGAATCACTGGCAGGGTGGCTCTCAGAGCACAGAGTCCACATAGTGCCAGATTGGGCATCATCTTGTGCAGTGGGGCAGAGAGTGCGGATTTGAAGGGATGGCCCAGAGTGGGCTCATTTCTAGATAATCACAATAAGTTGATCCTACAGTGAAAGCAGCACCAGCTTCGCATTCTGCAGCATCTGTGTGGTCCCAGGATCTGACAATTAGCATCCCAGGATCTCTATCAGTGCCCAGCCAGGCACCATCTTGCACAGAGGAGCAAGGGCTGAGAGGATGGGTAGAGCAGCGGTAAACTGCTCTAAAATCATACGCTAAATTAGTAGGGCTCAGATGCCATATTCATGGACCAGACACTGTCAGACTGAAGGGACAACAGCTGATCTGTGCAAGCGCTAAACTGGGAGCAAAATCACTTCCAGCTCAGTGCATTGCACAGGTCCCACAGAGAAAACAGTTCCGCCATGGCACTCTACAGACTCCACCCAAAATAACCCTAGGTGGCACTCAGACTAAACAGCCAGCATGTGTGAGTAAGAAATTCGCCGTTGGCAACCCAGTTATTTAGGACAACTGGTGTAGAAAGAGAAGTTGGGGTTAAAGATATATTCAATGAAGTAATAAATGAAAAATTCCCTAATCTGGAGGAAGAATTAGAAAACAATGTTCAGGAGGGACATAGAACTTCAAACAGAGTTGGTCCAAAAGTGGATTTCACCATGACGCATGATAATGAAGTTCTTTCCACTAAACATAAGGAAAAGATCCTTAAATGTTCATGTGAAAAAAAAAATCAAGTGTCTTATAGAGGAACCCCAATCAAACTCACAGCTATCTCTAAGATATAGGAATGGGGAAAGACTTCTCAGAAAAGACGCCAAAGGCACAGGCAGTCAAAGACAAAGAAAACAAATGGGACTATATCAAACTACAGCAAAAGAAACAACAAAGTGAAGAGGCAAGCAATGAAATGGGAAAAAAATCATTGAACACTGAACAAATGATAGGGGACTAATATCCAGGATTTACAAATACCTTCAGAAACCCAGGGACATTAAAACAAACAAACCAACCAACCCTGTGAAGAAATTTGTGAAGGAAATGAACAGATATTTTTTCAAAAGAACAGATTCGTATGGCTAAGAGACATATGAAAAGATGCTCAGGCTCCCTTACCATCAGAGAGATACAAAAGAAAACCAAATTGAGATTCTACCTAATTCCAGTGAGGTTGGCCTACATTCAGAACTCTACTAACATCTGCTGGTGTGGATGTGGGGAGAAATGTATCCTGCTTCACTGCTAGTGGGAGTGCTGGCTAGTACAACCAATATGGAAATTAGTATGGAGAATGCTTAGAAAATTGCATATGAGAAGGGGATTTGTAATCCTACATTTGCAGCCCCACAATCTACAATAGCAAAGACATGGAAACAATCCAGATGTGCTTCCAAAGAAGGGTGGTTAAAGAAACTGTGGTACATCTACTCCATGGAATATGACTGAGCCATTAAAAGGAATGAAATTCTACTATTTGTAACTAGATGGTCCCAACTTGAGGACATTATGTGTGGGGAGCGGCCAACCCCACGCATATGAGGAACCTCTAGATGACAGCTGGCTCAAGGGCAGGAGGCAGCAGGAAGACAGAAGGTCCCAGGTGAGGCAAGTTTGCCTCATCTCCAGGGCCTGGCCTGGAGGTCAGGTGAGGCAGATCTGCCTCCTCTCCAGGGCCTGGCCTGGAGGTTGCAGGTGAAGCGGATTTGCCTCCTCTCCAGGGCCTGGCCAATCAGGTAGCACCCAGTGGACCCACGGGAAAAAGGATTTATAAGTAGCCCGCTTGGGGCAAGGGGAGCTCGCTTGCTCTCCTTTTTCCTTTTCCTTCAGCTACCCTTGTTCGTTGGCCCTTTGCCTTCTTGGTTTGGCCGATTGTGGGTTGGTTGTGGTGGCGGTTCCTGTTTTTAGTTAAGTACCTCTTGAAACAGAGGCTGGAGTGTCGGGTGATTTCTTCTGCGGGACGGGAGACCCCGACAACTGGTGCTGTGACTCGGATCCAATTCAGCCGGTAAGTTCCAAAAAAGGTAAGCAACTGAGCGAACAGCCCAGGAAGCCGCAAAAGCGGGAACGTGCAAGGTTCGTGGGTTAGGCGACAAGAAGGTTCACGGTTGAGTGACTAGAGAAAGGTTAGAGCAATGGGGAATTTGTTCTCCACGGTGCGCATACAGCACCTGTTGCAGAGATTGTTAAAAGCGATGCTGTGTGAGATGCAGGAAGAGGAATCTTTGAAAACAGCAGATAGTGAGCCAGGAGACTCAGACTTGGAGGATAAGGAAGAGGCCTCAAAGTGATCTAGACGATTTGGTAGAAAAATTGGAGACGACGTCAGTGTGTCAGTCCAAAAAATCCTCCTGGCTGCCCACACTTCCCCCAGGGTATCCTCCCCTGACGCCAACCGCATCGCCTTGGGAAGCCAGCAGTTGGGAAGCATCAGAGGCCCGGCCGTGTGTCTCCCCTCCTAAAGAGGCTTGCTCTTGGAAGGACATGCGTAAGCCAGGGCAGGTGTTTCCAGTTTTGGAGGATAGAACTCAGGATCCTCCTGTCCGCTCATGGGAGCCCGTGGATTTCAAACTGCTTAAGGATCTTAAAGGTGCAGTAGATGCCTTTGGAGTGCAGGCCCCGTTTACCCTGGCAACCCTGGAACAATTAACCAATAGTGCATTAACCCCAGATGATTGGAAGAATGTTGCCAGGGCCTGTCTTTCCCCAGGACCGTATTTAGTCTGGAGATCAGCCTGCAGAGAACTTACTCTTGATACTGCCCGACGCAATGCTCAGGCCAGGAATCATGCTTGGAATGTGGACATGCTATTGGATGAAGGTCCATGAGCATGAGCAGGACAAGAAAATCAAATAGACTATCCTGAGCCGGTATATGCTCAGATAGGCACCATAGGCAGGAATGCATGGAAAGCCCTACAGAGTAAAGGAGACGTGCGGTTTTCCATCTCCAAGGTCACTCAGGGACCCAATGAGCCATATGCTGACTTCGTGAGTCATTTAATGGAGGTTGCGGGAAAATTATTCCCTGATGTAGAACAGGCAATGCCACTGGTGAAGCAACTGGCTTATGAGAACGCGAATAAATGGTGTAGGGAAGCCATCCGTCCCTGGAAGCACAAAGACCTGGATGTATGGATAAAAATCTGCTGTGATGTGCATGATGAAGTCACAGCCGGCATTATTCAGGCTAAGGAACAGGCCCGGGTGATCATGAATGCCATGCGACAGGAGCGGGGGTTCAAAGGTCGGGACCAGACATGTTTTAGATGTGGCAAGCCTGGGCATTTCCAGAAAGAGTGCCGCCAAAGGAAACCACTTCGTCCCCCACAGCCTAAATTATGCCCACAATGTGGCAAAGAAGATCATTGGGCCAGTGAGTACCGTTCCATGCAAGACATTGTGGGATGGCCATTAGATGATGCTTACAGGCCAAAAAACTGGCAGAGGGGCCCAGCACCTCGGGGCCCCCACAGAGCGTACGGGGTGCATCAGGAGCAGTCTGCTCAGACTGCCAGGCAGTACACCAAGCCTCGCCAGGAAGCGCAGGATTGGACCTCTGTGCCACCTCCCACCTGGTATTAACACCAGAGATGGGCCCTCAGGCTCTGGACATGGACTTTCAGGGCCCGCTTCCAGATGGCACTTTGGGATTGGTACTGGGCCGCAGTTCTAAGACTATGCGAGGCCTAATAGTGCACCCAGGAGTAATTGATTCAGACAATACGGGCATTGTTAAGGTAATGGTGTCTTCCCCTAAAGGAATAACAGTCATTATCATGGGAGAACGCATTGCTCAATTGCTGGTCCTTCCCAGCTGCCACAACAATTGGTGAAGCCGCAACACTTCCCGTGGCAATAGAGGCTTTGGCTCTTCTGGGGATGCCATGGTGAACCTGTCCATGTCCCTCCAAGATAGGCCCTGGAGAGGAGGCAAATTCGCTTCACCTGCAACCTCCAGGCCAGGCCCTGGAGAGGAGGCAGATCTGCCTCACCTGACCTCCAGGCCAGGCCCTGGAGATGAGGCAAACTTGCTTCACCTGGGACCTTCTGTCTTCCTGCTGCCTCCTGGCCTTGAGCCAGCTGTCATCTAGAGGTTCCTCATATGCGTGGGGTTGGCCGCTCCCCACACATAATGTCCTCAAGTTGGGACAAAAGGTTTAGGACCTTTCTCTTCTCTCCTTCAAGAATTTACATAATGTAGTTCCTTTATGTTTTATTCACTCATTGTCTTAATCTTTGGACTGCTGTAAGAAAAATATATATTGTATTGACTGAGCAAAGAAGTAGAAAATGAAGGTACGAGAAGGTTTGGTGTCTTTCTGGGACCAGATTCTTAGTCTGTGAATGGTCTTTTCCTTATCACAGCCTCCGATGGCAGAAGGGGCACAAGGAGCTCTCTGGGGACCTGTTCATGAGGACACAAGTCCTGTTCATAAGAACTCCATCATGACTTCCAGAGGACCAACTCCTAAGATCAGCAAATTGCAAGCTAGGAATTAAAAATGTGAATTTTATAGATACATAAGCCTTCAGTGATTTGTGTTCTTTTTTATTCTTGTTTTTCCATTTGTCTAACTAAATTGTTTTTTAGTATTTTGTGTTCAATTTTTGTCTCTTTCTTCTTCTCAACCTGGTCTGCAATTAAAACCTCGTTACCAAAATTTTCATTTGGTAATTATATTCTTTAGCTGTATAATTTCTGTTTCATATCCTTTTATATTATCTCTGCTAAAATTCTCACATTGTTTATACATAGTTCTTAATATCGGTGAATGTCTTTGAGTCATACTGAGTTCTGTTATGCACATCATATAGATCTGTTTCACTAGGGCTAGGTTTTTTAGATTTACTTGGTTCTTTTGTTTGGAATATATTGATTGAATCTTTTTTTTTGGACTAATTTTTCAAGCTTTATGGACTAGCCTTGTATAGGTATCCACCTAACAGCAGGACTAGAGAATTTGGTGGTATGTATGACCTCTCTGTATGCCGAGAGGGAATCACACAACTATAGCTTTTATCTATCTGTTAAATGCTAATCCAGTTAGGAGATAAGATGTCTGCCAGCGCTGCCTGGCATCTCTGCTTTCCACTAGACAGCTACCCGGTGCTGGGTGTATCTGACCTTCAAGACTGAAGAAACAGATGATATTTATTTGGTTAACTCCCAGGAAACTTGGTGTACAAGACACATGGATCAAAGTAACTCCTAAATAAAACATGAAAAAAAGTAGTGAGAGAAGAAAAAACAGTGAAGGGGAAACACTTAGAATACTAGCAGAAGACAACGACATGGCAAGGGTAATGCCTTTGCTTATAGTAATTATTAGGAATATAAATGAAATAAAACATCCTGCTCTAATCTATACAGTGGTCAAAAGGATAAAAAGACTCAATTACATGTTGTTTGCAAGAAATACACTTTGCATTTAAGGGCATGCCCTGCTCTAACAGTGGAGGATAGAAGAAAACATGTAGGGTTCCTGGTAAGAGGGCGACTAAAGTCTCCCTTACTTACTGGGTTGCTTTGCATTTTTTTCCAGAATGAAAGGTTCTTTTCATTAATTTTTGTCCTCTCCAAATGGGAATTGTTGCTGAAATCAGTGAGTTTGTCGGAGTAGGAGCATCAGCACTGTATTACTTCACTATCTTGTTGATGCCACTCTTGCAAGGGATATTTGAGGAAGGAGGTAACATTGTCAGACTGAGAAAGATCAGTTGGCTGGCATTACACTAGTTCATTTCAATGTAATAATGTGTGGGTTAGGACCTCCATGGCATATAAGAGAGAGAGATTGATTATCCCTGTATTTAAAAGATAAAAATCAACAGGTTATTAGTGTATTGCGTGTAGGATCTGATGGGAAAAGAAGGATTAAGAATTAGGTTGATGTTTTAAAGTAACAATACTGGAAATGCCGTGACTCAAGCCATTAGTTATTATTGTTTTTGTTAGCAAATAATTTGTACACAGACCCATGCAAATAGGATTAGTATATGCAGCTGTAATTTCATTAGCTGTGCTTCCAAATCGATTTGGTTTTGCTCTAATAACAAAGTTCTTTCATTGATTAAATAACTCTTCCTTGATTTGTGCCATTAATAATCATACATAAATGAAAATTTTGAATTTTGATTAGGAAAGTTAAACTTTGTTAATATGAACTGATTGCATAATTGACTTAAATATGTTGAGTTCAAGGAAATTAGTTTTATTACTTTGAAGTTCATAGAGCATTTTAAACTGGATTAAGAAACACTGCCAGATAAAAGTCCTGCAGGACTTACTATATTACTTTATAGGTGATTTTAAGTAGCATTGTTTGTTATCAAATGCTTCTATAATTAGTGATGTTTTATTCTCTAGTACACTACACCTGTATTTCAGTTTTATTTACATTATTTCCTTGGCAAGACTCCTTTAAAGTATATAATGCAAGTAATATCTTGTGTTCAAATCACTCATACTTGTTATTAATGGACTGCTAATAGCAAAGTTTTATGCTTTAATATCATCTAAGTCAATATTTATTCGTTAATGTATTTGAGAGGGGGAGAGATGTATAAAGAGTAAGCAAGAGAGCATCTGAGAGTAATTATTCTCATCTGTTAGTTCACTACCCAGATGATAGCAATGGCTAGTTCTGGACCATGCCAAAGACAGGAGCTGGGAACTCAGTCTGGGTCTCTCATGTAGGTGGGGACATCCATATATAACCAAGTCATCATGTGTTGCTTCCAAGGATCTGCAGTAGAAAGAAGCTGTACACAATGTTATCTTTCCTAACTCGCCATACAGAAAAATATAATAGCCTCATTTTTCAGAGAAGTTAGTGCTCCATTAAGTTAGGTAAGTAGTCCAAGATGGCATAGTCACAGAAAAGAATAGGGAGGGTAATTCTGTGGCATAGCAAGTGAAGCAAAAACCTGCAGCGCTAGCATCTCATATGAGCACAAATTTGAGTCTTTAATGCTCCACTTCTGGGTCAACTGCCTGCTGAAGTGTCTGGGAAAGCAGCAGAAGATGGCTCAAGTGTGTGGGCTCCTGAATCTACATAATAGATCCAGAAGAAGCTCCTGGCTCCTGGCCTCAGACCATCTGAGCTCTGTTGCCTCCACTTGGAAAGTGAATCAGTGGATGACAGATGTGATTTTCTCTCCATTCAAATATATAATTTTTTTTAAAAAAGTATACAGAATAGAAATTCAAGATTGAAGTTTAACTTTGAAGCCATAGCCTTCCCTGCTGAAGGTTTGGTCCTGTCCTCTGTTTTTCTTTTTTCAACACCAGGAATTATATTCTTTTTCTTAATATTGTTTGGTATATTCCATTAATGTTTTCACTTGCTCATTACTCAGGCATTAATTGTGCTGAGTTATATTTTAAAAGGAGAAGAAGGTATAGTCCTCTCCATGAATGAACTTATATGTGATGGGGAAACCAAACATGTGAAAATTTTTCTTTTGAAAATTTATGTTGGCTTATAGTAGAGGTATATATTCCATGGCAAAACTTTGAGGCCCTCTTAATGTGACATCCACATTTAGAGAATGCATGAATAGTAGACAAGGAAAAGAAAAAACACAGAAAGCATTGAGTTGTCAGCCAGAACGTGAAATGCATTTAAGGTCATAACTATTATGTGTTGACACAAATGTAATTGAAAAAGATTTTTACGAAAAATAATTTATGTTTATTGCATTCTAGCACTTTCTACTTTTTGTTATCTTGAAATAAAAGTTGGGTCTTGACACACTGTAAGATTGTAAGCCCTGATGCCATATGAAGTAGCCAAGGGTTCTGGGTGAAGAATGGCTGTATAAAGTACTGAAGCAGGAGAGGTAGTGTGGGAGGGAAGGGGCTGCTGTTGCAACTTAATACTGAGAAGGTTGTGTAGGGCTCGTGGGTGAGATTACAATTATGCTTTATTTTTCAGACCAGCATTTCTCAAACTTTAAGTATCTATGAATTCCCTGGGGATATTGTTAAAAAAAAAGTTCTAATTCAGAAGGCTTAGAGTAGGGTCCTGGTTTCTGTGTTTCTGACAAGCTTCCAGGATGCATTTTGAGTAGTCAGGTTCTGTATCATGGGGAGCCATTGAAAGGTGTTAATCAGAGCAGTGGCATGGCTTGATTTCTCCTTGAGAAACATTATTGTGTTGACCAGGTAGAGAAGGAATTTTGAGGGTTTTAGGTCATTTACTTGCTCAAGTCAGAGCTGCTTTGAATTCAAATTGGAGCAATAGGAGGTTGATTGAAAAGAAGGGCAAAAACTTTAGAAACATCTAGTAATTCAAAAATCTTGATGACTTATTAGATTATTAGGGTGAGAAAGAACAAGAAGAAGGAGGGGCCTGAAATTTGTTGTCTGAGAAATTCAGTGTTTTTTTTTTGTAATCAAGATGGAGATGCAGGAATGCATGCTTAGACTTTGTCTTTGCTTCTTTCCCCTTTCCTTGACTTTCTCTCTCTCTCTCTTTCCCTCTTCCCAACATTGTGTCCTGATGCAATGTGGTGGAATATTCCTTCTTATTTTTAAAAATATTTATTTTTTTGAAAAGCAGAGCAATAGAGATGGGGGGAGGGCAGAAGAGATGAGGAAGATCTTCCATTTGCTGGTTCACTCCCCAAATGGTGCAATGGACTGGGCTGGGTTAGGCCGTAGCCAGGATTCAGGAACTCCATTCTGGTCTCTCACATGTGCTGCCTTCTCAGGTGCATTAACAGGATTGCAAACAGAACAACCAGGACTCCAGCTGGCACTGTGCTGTGGGCAGCTTAATCCACTGTGCCACAACACCAAACACAACAGGATAATTTTAGCATGCAGAACCTGAACCTCAGCTGTTTCTAGGACTGGTGCTGGAAAGTCAGTGTGGGGGTCATTAACACACAGGTGTCCGTAGCATTGATAGAGAAAAAAAGATCAAAGCTAGAGTCTTGTATGGATGAGGAAGAGATCCTTATTTTATTTTTTAACATTTATTTGTTTATTTTTATTTGAAAGGCAGGTTTGCAGTGAGAAAGAGAGAGACTGGGAAAGATCTTCCATTCACTGATTCACTCCCCAAATGGCCACGATGTCCAGAGCTGAGCTGATTTGAAGCCAGGAGCCAGAAATTTCTTTTTTGTTTCCCATTTGGGTACAATGACCCAAGGACTTGAGCTACACTCTGCCACCTTCCCAGACCATTAGAAAGGAGCTGGATCAGAAGTGGAGTATCCGGAAATAAATCAGTGCTCATATGGGATGCTGGCAGGTGGAGGATTATCCTGTTACACCACTGTGAAGGCCCTGGGAGAGTTTATTATTAAAATTGATGAAGCCAAAGGCATAGAGTTCAAGAGATTAGAAATTAGGGAGATTAGTGGAGTCCAAAAAGCTGTAGTTAGAGAGTTTCCAGAATGATGAGCTGGGGCCTGAACACATAATGAATACATTAAGGGATAGAAAGATAGCTTTTTTCAAAGGAGACCACAAGGATAAGAATTTCGGATAATGATCATGCCACAACTTTCATGGATTCTGGAAGATCTATTTTCAGAGTGATGAGGATTGCATGTGGTCTGGATTTCATGTGTCAAGAGAAAAACGCACTTACATTGATAGGCTATGCGGCACAAAGAAAAGGAGGAATTCAAACATACTGTTAATATGGGGTTTTGAGCACTTTGTCTAACACATGAATAGGAGCTGGAAAGTTATGTGTAGGAACCAGTTTTTGTTTTAGTGAGACAGTGAATAGTTTTTTTTTTCCTTTTTGATATATTGGTTTTAGGATTCAGTATCATAGACTAATAGGAATGTTCTGTAGCTTATCTGAGATTAGTTTGGGTAAAAGGTGAGAGTTGGAAATACAAACACCATCCACTGAGAGTCACGGTTTAAGAATGAGAGTCTGAAGAATGAATATTTTAGACCTTGAATCAAGTTAGCTTGTCTCAGAGAAGTTTGTGCTTTCTCGCTATCCCAAGTGTATCATATAAAATGATATTCATATGCATTAGTAAGGGGCATGTGTGTGTTGACACATCCAGTGTCATTCTACAAATTTAAAAAACCCTCTCTGGTGAGATAGCAAAATGGTATCCTTTTCTCCCAGCTATTACAGTCCAATCCAAAGGCATACAACTTGGTCAGCAGGACTCCTGATGGCATTTTGCCCTGATACACTCTCTCTGGCAACTGGGTAAAGTTTACAAGTTGCACAGTTCTTTATATGTAGAAGCCATTTTCCTTTCCCATTTTTTTTCCATCCCCAACCTTTTTCTTTTTTTCCCGTTTCCCTTTCTCTCTTTGAACTGATTCCCTTCCAGGTTAATGCAGTTGATTGTAAGATAAAAGAATTGAAGAGTTCAAGAAACGTGATTTTCATATTATGTTTAAAACGGTGATAAAATAAAATGTTCCGTTTTAATAATTTTAAAGGTACAGTTCAGTGGCTTTCAGCATATTGACACAGTCATGCCACTGCCATACATTCCTGTAACTTTCATTTGGCAAAACTGAGGCCCTATATCCATTAAGCAACAATATATTCCCATTTTGTACTTTCTACTTTCATTTCCTACATCGTCCTTTGCAGGCTAATCTGCATCATTCAATGCCCATGCAGTTGATGAGTCCTAGCTTGGATGCTATTTACTGAAACTTTACATTTGTTGCCATTGTCCATTGACCCTGATATTATTACAGCTGTGTTGCCACACAACTTGTGTAGGTTTTCATTATTGTCTTTCAAGAAATCTAACTTAGTCTTTTTAAAAAAATCTTTTTCAACCTGTTTGTTACACGTATCTTTCCAAGTATATCCTCAAGTCATTTTATTAAATACTGTTGTCAGACACCATTAGTAATTCATTTATTATATGACAGTTTGCTAAGGTTTTGTGGAACTGTTATGTTTGAATTTTACTTGTTTAAATTTTGCATTTTAATCTTAATTCTCTGTTCCTGGAATTAGAGCTGAGCATTAAGCTGAGATTTATCAAGATTCTGGCCTACTGCTATGAATATTTGATAATGTTATATGCTGTTTAGTTTTTCTCCTTCTCCATAAGCTAACTTTCATTAAAATACACGTTTGAATTTTTAAAGTTCATGTAATTAAAAATTATAAAAAATGAAATTATATTTGTAATATTTTATGCATATTTTACATATATTTTAAATATACATACATCAAACAAAATATTGATTTATGGCTGAATTTTTTTCTACTGATTATGAGTACTTTTTCATATCATGAAGAACTCTTGGCAAGTGTCATTTTAAAGAGCATATTATACTCTAGTACTTATCACAATTCAGTTAGCGCTTCTCTAGGCTTATAACATTTATTTATTTATTTTTTTTTTAAAGATTTATTCATTTTATTACAGCCAGATATCCACAGAGGAGAGACAGAGTGGAAGATCTTCCGTCCGATGAATCACTCCCCAAGTGAGCCGCAACGGGCCGATGCGCTCCGATCCGAAGCCGGGAACCTGGAACCTCTCCCGGGTCTCCCACGCGGGTGCAGTGTCCCAATGCATTGGGCTGTCCTCAACTGCTTTCCCAGGCCACAAGCAGGGAGCTGGATGGGAAGTGGAGCTGCCAGGACCAGAACCGGCACCCATATGGGATCCCGGGGCTTTCAAGGCGAGGACTCTAGTCGCTAGGCCACGCCGCCGGGCCCGGCTTATAACATTTATAATAGTATGTGGTACTTATTTAGTATTCATTATGTGCTAGGCAGTGCTTTAATACTTTCCATATGTGAACTCACTTAATCCTTACAACTTCTAGTCAGAAAATGGAAGCATAGTTAGGTTGACAATGAAAACTACTGGCTTGTAGTAGGAAGCTAATTAAGTCGTAACTGGAACTCAACTAGTCTGGTCCTGAAATTTCTAATCTTAACCACTGTTATTATCTGACTCACTGTGGTTTCAATATTTTGGTGGGGAGACAATCTGATAGTTTCTACTGGGAAGATTCCTAGAAATAGAAGAGTGAAGTAAAGGCTATAAAGATTTGCAAACTCTAATTTCTTTTTCAGTTGCCTTACAGGAACTTATTCGTGATCCATGTTAGCACTGATGGTGGGAGGAGCCTGCCTGTTTACTGAACCCCACCATTTTTACTTAGCCACTCTTTAACAGCTGTAAACTAGAGATATTTTTGAATGATTAAAGTAATCCAAGGATCAAACCTTCCCTAAAAATGATAAAGAAAGTGTAACTTTTTAAAACTGTGGAATTGGTTTGCTCTGGGAGGAGTCTTCAAAAAGTTCTTAGAAACTTAATGTTATGAAAAATCATATTGCTCTCAGATATTTTGTTTTACAATTCTTAAGATTAAGTTAGGGCCCGGCGGAGTGGCCTAGCGGCTAAAGTCCTCGCCTTGAAAGCCCCGGGATCCCATATGGGCGCTGGTTCTAATCCCGGCAGCTCCACTTCCCATCCAGCTCCCTGCTTGTGGCCTGGGAAAGCAGTTGAGGACGGCCCAAAGCTTTGGGACACTGCACCCGCGTGGGAGACCCGGAAGAGGTTCCTGGTTCCCGGCATCGGATCGGCGCGCATCGGCCCGTTGCGGCTCACTTGGGGAGTGAATCATCGGATGGAAGATCTTCCTCTCTGTCTCTCCTCCTCTGTGTATATCCGGCTTTCCAATAATAATAAAATCTTTAAAAAAAAAAAAAAAAAAAAAAAAGATTAAGTTAGAGACCGGCGTGATAGCATAGTGGTTAAAGTCTTCACCTTGCCCCCCCTCCCCCCGGGATCCCATATGGGCACTGGTTCTGACCCCAGCAGCCCGGCTTCCCATCCAACTCCCTGCTTGTGGCCTGGGAAAGCAGTCGAGGACAGTCCAAAGCCTTGGGACCCTGCACCCGCATGGGAGACCCAGAAGAGCTCCTGGCTCTTCGGATTGGCTCAGCTCCAGCCGTTGCGGTCACTTGGGGAGTGAACCATAGGAAGGAAGATCTTCTTCTCTGTCTCTCCTCCTCTCTGTATATCTGCCTTGCAATAAAAATAAATAAATCTTAAAGATTAAGTTAAGCTTATCTTAGGATCCATTTTCCACACACTTTTTGAAGTACCTTCACATATGTCTTCTTGTTTTATCCATGTATCTAAAATCATCACTGTTAGAAATTGCTAATGTGTGCACATGTGCTATGTTTGCTTGTGTCCATGATTTGGGGGTCATTACATCTGTCAAGTGTGCCTTTCAAAATGTAGCCTTATTTTGACAGCAGCTGTCATAAGGAATACAGCATTTTTTTCGAGCTTTTAGTCAGTTGGAAATCCTTTTACATTAATAATTGTATACTATTCTTTGACTTGAAAAATAGTATGCTGCTCACATGTGGTTTTTGCTTTGCATTATCTGTGTGTAATGTACATAAAATGTCTGCATTTTCAGGTAACAGTAACATTTGCTAACCTGGGTTTTTACCTGGAGATGACAATTCTGCTACTACCTTGAATTCAAGGAAGGCTAAAATTAGTGGGCTGAAATGTTTTGTGCACCTCCCCCCACTGCCCTTTCTTTATTTGGAAAAGTTGCAGACTTCCTTGGAGATATTACAGAAAAGATTGTTTTAACAATTTATACAATGATTTAGACAAATTTACTTAGGGATCTAAACTATTTGTTGTGATTGGATGGGAATCTGTCACCTATCCTCCAGTACTTCTCTGGGTTTAATATTCTCGCGCCAGTGTTTGCTGAAAGAAGCTTCATTGAATTATATGCTTCCTTGGGCTTCATTGGTGTCCTGCGTCTTAGCTGCAGGTACTGCTTGGACTTTGAATTGCTTTAGATCCTGAGGAGTGTGCAGTTCAAGCAGGGAGCTGGTAACTTGGAAAAAGTAGCAAACACACCCTCGACTGTGTAATCTCCACAAGCCTGCACTGCTTCTGATTCTTTTTTGTTTTTAATTGTGAATCTTGGTAGAAGCTTTGTCTTAGAGCCCGCTGCCATTGTTAACAGCAAATAAAATAACTGGAACTGCACTGAGGGGAAAAAAAAAGTAGGCTGAAGGATTTATAGCAGACCAGTGCAAACCAAACATTGCAATTATCTGCAGCTGAAAACAAGTAGCTTTTAATGTGTCCATTTGGCCAAGAAGAGAGCGAGGAGAATTATACACCCTTGCTCTTTCCTTTCTCATTCTCGTACTCTGTCTTCAGCTCTTTTATACAGTTTATCATCCATAATTTCAGGATGTATTTTGCTTCTTTAAGCTGTTTTATCTGTAGGCTTATGAGGTCACTCATGTGTGAATTCCTTTGTTAGTCATCTCACCTTTTGCCTTGATGATAGAAAATTGATCAGGCCTAAAGTACAAGTTCAATAGACAACCCCCTTGGTCCTTTGTCTAGGAGAATAGCTACCATTGAAGGCCATGAGCAGGTTGCTATTAATATGACAGCCTGCTCTATCTCCCACTGTAATTTATAATGAAATACCTAATCTCCATTATTTTGATCCAAGCAGGCGATCCCATGAAAAAGTCTTTTCATCCAGTTCCCAATGGCTGTTACATGAGAAATGGCAAACCAATAATTTTTGTCAAGTTTTTTAAGCCAACAGAAATGCTTTTCCACTGCTACAGTTTCAAAAGGCACAGATAAAGCTCATTCACTGAGATGAATGAAAAAGCCATCTGGGGTTTTTCTTTTTGACTTCCTTTCCTTTTCTCCATCCTTGTAATCAAATTTGAGCAAAATCAAATGGGGCTTTCTATGAAAGTACCTTTTGTTGATCTGAACGAGCTGGTAATTTACAAAATACCCTTCTTTTGTGAGGAAGGCTAAAGAAAAAAAGAATCAGTAGCTTTTAAAGCTGGGCCTTAGTGGGACTCTAAACGCAATGAAAGCAGTCTGTGTTGAGAGAGATTGAAATGCATTTCAAAGCCAGGCCTGACTCGGGGTACAAGGAAGAACAGACCTGTGTGCATTTCGTAGGAAGAAAAATGTGAATGGAAAGGGGAGAAGGGGAGAGAGAAAAAGGGGAAAATCTGGATAATACATTAAAGTAACCATAATTTTGGAGATACATTCATCTTGCTGAGAATGTGTACGTAACCAGTAATGCTGAAGTCGGATGTTTGCTCCATCAGGCTGCTCAACAATTTGAACCTTTAAAGTTTGAAGAGGCATGTGTTTGTGGAGAAAGTCGGCGTGTGATGTGTGTGATGTTTTTCTCCAACTTTTTCTTTTCCGCTGTGGGATCTCGTGGGAAGTACCTCAAGAAAAGCAGAAGATGCTAATTTTCAGACAACTAATGCCTACTATTTCCCCTCTTTTTGCCTGATAGATTTTCTCATGGCAGTGTTTCTCCTTCATTCTTGTGAATTCAGGAGGATGGCATAAACATCTTAAAAATGGTAAGTAAAGTGTGATATTTTCTTCAATTACTGTTAATAATTAATTGTAATAAAGCTGAAATGTGGCTATTTAAAGAGTTTGGAATCATCACGCATGTCTCTGAGGAAATCAGTTTTTTGTGCAGCGCTTGCATTCTTTGATGTGAACTGCTTTTGGCTTGGTGTAACTGGTTATAATATTATTATTATTGGGATAATGAATGTGTTAGGCATTACTGCTTTACCCTCTATCTTCTATGTTAAGTATTGTGTGGCATGTAATACATACATTCTTAGCACAACAGTTTAAGAATCAATACAAAAATTGGAGGGAACGATCTATAGAGATTCTAAGTTCTTTCACACACCACAATCTTCCTTGCACACTTCTAGCTTTGACTCATGGTAATCATATTTTCTAAGAATGTTTCTGTTTTGCTAGACATCAGAGTCTCACATACATTATGTGAGCTTATTTCTGCAAAACAAATATCCATAGAGTCAAGTATTATTTGTATATTACAAATCAGTTTGTACATAATTCAAATTCTATTTTCTGCAGTTTAATCCATAATTCTGATTAAAATAGCAAAGTTTGTTTAGAAATAATTTTCCCCTTTGGAAAAGTGAGAAGTCCATTTTTCGCTTCCTAAAAATATGATAGACATATGTCACGTGAAGACCTGAGGCTTTGAATGAGAGTGTATGTCACAGTATTTTTCTGAATGTAGATACAGCATTGGTGTTTTTAAGGAACTACTGTGTATGTCTTAAACATGTAAATGCTTTACTAGAATGGACCAACATGGGGCAGAAACAGTTGTGGTGTCTCTGTGATGGCTTGCACAGTATTTGTGATAGTTCTGGCACTGCTGGAGCAAGTGTGAACTGAGGATTCCGTACGCACAACCATGAGAGATGCTTTCTCCTGGAGACAAGAACAAAACGAGGTTAAGGGGAGCAAATCCTTTGCTGTTTAACCCTTACTGTAATTGTCAGAGTTTTAAAAGATGCTGCAGAGGGGAATGGGAGCCTGCAATTTCGGATACCTTTGTGAAGACCAAACCCTTTTGCTGCTGCTTCTCACATGAAATCTGAATTCCTGGAAGTTTGTGTGTAGGAGGAAGTCTGTTTTCCATGTTTTTGAAGCTTTAGATCCTTTTTCAACTCCCTACCACATTTGTCTTTGCCTGTGGTTTTGAGCCATTTGCTGCCTCCTAATGCTGGACTTTAAAATAGCATGCATGGCAAGCTGCCAAGACTGTGGCAGTAGGGTATTGGTTTGTGCTGGTGTTGAAGTTCCAAGGTTGTTGCTACTCATAATTTGCAACAGCTACTACGAAACTGATTAGTAAAACGTGAGGGGGTCATGAGAAAAGTAAAATTAATTGGTGCACTTCTCGATGGGCCCAAGTGTGGTTCATCCTGCAGAAGCAGGTTGAATTGTTGTGTTATGCAAATGGCATAGTGTTCTAGAGTATCAGCATGGTGTTGTGGTGGCCACTGTCTACAATCGCAGATTGTTGTAGAGACTTACCATATGAAAGATATTTTTTGAAATGTGATTAATCACAGCAGTTATATAAAATTTTTCTGAATTATTTCCCTTTATGTAATTAATACTGTTTAAGTTTAATTGTTAATAAAGTTGTTCATCCTTCCTTTGGTTTTTGGAAGAAGTTTATTATTTAGGAGTGTCTTTGTTTTTATGCAATTCCAAGGTAGTGGCACCTTGGCAGTAACTTTGTGTTTTGCTTACTATTTTTATGTCTAGTTAGTCTTGTAAGAATTGTGAAAATTTCTTTTCCATGTTATCTTTATGTGTTTTTGATAAGAAGAGACACTTTGTTTTGGTGCAGCACAAAGAATCACTGTAATGATCATGTTATGAATATGAAATAGGCAGCCAGGCCTAAAAAGTAGCTTAGGTTCCTGCTTGCTCAGTTTAACTAGAATGATTAGCTGTTCTGAAGATCTTGTTAGTAGAAACACTGATGTTTTCTCTTTCCTCCACATGGATATAAATATTATTCTATAAGCACCTGCATTTCGGGGAACTTCAGTGTTAGTCGTTTCCCACCTAACCAGTGGGACAAGGGGGAACTGAACTGCCTTAACTGTTTTGCTTAGAGGTCTCACGTTTCTATTTACAAGCAATATACTACAAAATGCAGTCTTTGCTAACTTAAAATTAAAAAAAAATACAAGCAAGCAGAAAATTGCTCCTGGAAAGTTTACATATCCAGATCTGTGTAGTATCTAAAAATTGAGAGGAAAGCAAAATGGGACATGTTTGTAGAGACCCTGAAGCATCTGAGATTGACTTTTGCAGTTTTATTTTCCACCTTGTAAAACTGATTTTGCATCAGTAACTTGGAGCTACTTTTCCATTGCAGTGACCCTATTGTAGTTAGGATGCTTTAACTGATGTGGTAGAATCTAAAGTAGAGAGGAGGCACCTGAATGTCCACTCCTAGCAGAGTGAGAGAGCTGGCTGGCCTGAGTGCGGCCAGCAGAAACTATTATAGGAAACTTGTTCTTTAATCATTTCAATCATGCTTCAGTAAACACGACTATGCCTTGATGTGCTGACAAACTATAGATTACTTAACTAACAGGAAGTGTTCTTTGGTGTCTAGGATACATGAGAAGGGGCAGGTGGATTTTAACTGCAGTTTCACATTATCATGGTAGCTCTGGACTAATCATTGGCATTCTGAATCCTCATGTTCCTGAAATGATAAAGGGGAAATTACTTGTGCACGCTTGTTCTTTTCTTGTTTTTCATGGACTGGACAGATATATTTTTTTTGACATGAGGTTGGTGATAAGATTTACTCAGGTGGTGATGACAAAATGACTCACAGGACAACAAAGTCAAGTTTCCCCGACACTGACATCACTACTCCAGATGGGAGTCAACTGCTGATGAGGAGGAAATGAAGTGAGGGAGAGCATGGGGTATGTTTTGATCAATTCCAAGATCATTTCAGTGATTGGCCAATTCCATGAAACCATAAGCATGACAACAGCATCTAAGTGGGGAAAAAAAGGCAGCAGCTCTCACCATGTTCTCAAATTCAGAACAGGGAAAAATAAACAGAAAATGGTCTTCTTTTGTAGCATCACGTCTTTTAGCCAGTACTATGCAGGTTGTAATATAATACAAGAGATTATATAAATAATGCCCAAAGCATCAGAAGTAGAGAAAATATAAATTAAACTAATATTCAGAAAAAAATCAAATACATATGAAATCATATTACAATTGTGAATCAGACTTAAATAAGGTTTTTAGCAGGTAATCCGAAAATGAAAAATATATCATCTGAAGGACATCACCTGTATGTTGAGATTGCAGAGATGTTGGCTGTAATTCTCACAATTCCCAGTGTTGCAATTGTTACCCTCATTGTATAGCATGACCAGAGTAATTAAAGAAACAGCCTCCTGTTGCACACATGGCCTGTGACCACATGATATTGGTACTCTCAAAACAAAACAAAACAAACAAATAAAGAAACAAACCCAGAAAACAAAAAATGAAAACCTGGGTCTTCCCATCTCTCAGAATCCAAGTGTTCTTTGGATGACAATGAGATCAGCTGTGTCTACCGTCTCTTGCATTTGCATATCCTTTTTCTGGTTCTTGTCCCAGATTAATTCAAAATCATATACTTCATCGTTTCATTACAGTTCTTTCATAAGATCCACTTTTACAGAAGAATGATTGGGCAAGGTCAACTTTGGTGAAAGGAATTGGAAGGGAGGGTTTACTTTGAATATTCCACATCAAACTATTTGTTTAACATTCCCATGGAACATGGAGATTTGAAAAATACCTTCTTAGTTTGGCAACACTGAAAAGTCCTTTCTGTAACCCTTCTTCATACTCCACCCAGTTTCCCTAGCTGCTTCGCTCTATTTCTGGAGCTGTCATTTTCACTGTATTTTTAAATTGCTCATACCTATTAACATCAATTTGCCATATCTGTGAAAACCAAGCTTGCATATCCAATCCTGGACTCAGGCTTAGCTTACCTTCCTGGCCCTGAAAGTCTTCCTGGTAACAAATATTACACGATTTTGTGGTAATATAGATGATGTAGCAATCAGAGTTATTTCACTACAGCTTTTCCTTTAGGGGCAAACATGCCAATCTCTTGGATTTTTAGGCACTTAATTTTGAAATATTCTTCAGTGGGTCTTCAAGGAGGATGCAGGGGATAGTTTCTCCAGGCAATTCATTTCAAGGGACTTGATCACTTTTTGGTTTGTAGCTATCCCTAAGTCCAAGTTGCCATAGGAGTGAACAAATCTTAGAACATATATGCTTGTATGAAGCCAAAGCCAGGTAATCAAAGGACAACTTTGATCAAAAAAGTTAAGGAAGGAGGGAATGGTGATTGAGGAATAAAATAAAAGTGAGAGAAATAACTTAATAAAGCAATGCTAAGAATAAATTTGGGTCTCCTTTTTTAGCGTGAGCCATACAAATTATTGTACCATACAAACTTTATTCGAAATTCTGAACTATTGTAAATGAGCATTGTCAAGTTTACTTAAATGATAATAATACAGTGCCAATGCCTGGAAAGTGAAAGTCAAACTAAAACCTCTGAAAAATTAAAATGAAATCTTCAAGTTTAATATCAAGAGATTTAGACTTGTGATAATAGACACTAAATCATTCCATAAAGTAACAGAGCTTTTATCAGTTCAGCTTGTAAGTACTCCTTTAAGAAAAATTGAAGAGAAAGTATATGAATCAACTAAACTGGTTTAATGCATAAAGTTTGAGTGAAAATTTAGAAATCTTTGGCAAAATCTTTTATAATCCCAGGCTTAAGGAGTTTCTGAGTCATTGGCCTGCATATATTTGTATTTCTACGCAGGTTTCCGTTTTAGTTACTCTGGTCTTTGCTTCTGCATTTTGGTTTAAAGAGTTGATGTTACATGGTTCTTGGAACCTTGAACTTGATTGTCAGCCAGTGCAGCTCTTTTTAGGAGAGGATGTCAAATCTGCCAACCATTCAAGATTGCCTACATTGTCATAGCTCTAATGAGTATGTCCTTCAAGAATGAATTGGAGGCTAAAAATAAATGCCTTTTGATGTTCACAGACTCCTTATAAAGTGCTCTAAAGCCCATATGAAAGATTGTAATTTTTTCTCTTATGAGACAGTTATAAGAATAGATTTAATAATGTATATTTTATTCATCAGAAGGACAAATTCACTGAACAAACAAATGCTAGCTCATTGAGGCTGAAAAGACATGCTTAGTGACAGAAGTATGCTGTGAAAAAAAAAAAAAAACCAAAGCCATTTTCAATTTCTTTGATAAGCTGAAGGAAGTACAAAGTATTTGGTCTAGTATAGCAATTTAGCATCCTATCAGTTCAAAGATGGGAACCAGCAGGGCACTCTGAGATGGGGATGTTAGCAAAAGGAAAGTTGAGCCTCCTTCTCCAGGTTTGCTGTGATTGACACTGGATCACAAGTCATGCGTAATTCAGAATTTCTTTCCTCTACCAGATCTGGACAGTAGGCTCTAGGCTCCCTACACACAAAGTAGAGTCCTATGCTGTCAAAGTTCCTAGGATGATGTGCTTTAAACAATGGAGATTTTTTTTTTTTGTTCTGTTTTGTTCTGTTCTGCTAGGTATAGCAAGGCGTTGGTAACAAGGTCTCCTACATCTCCTCATAGAAAATCAAAAGTATTTTGTATGGCAGTCTGGGGAAAAAGGAATAGTGTAGTGCATCAACAATACAGTGATAAAAGGAAAAGTTCAATAAAAAGGGAGAGTTTATAAATCTAAAGTAAGGGTGGGAATCAAAGAAGAGACAGGCAGGTAAAAAAAGGGGGGGGAGGGAATTCCAAGTAAAAACTGATTTTAAAATAATTGACTTGTATTTTAAGACTTTAGAGCAATTTTAAAGCTGTAACTTGCCTTGAAAATTGTCCTAGCATTGTGGTTATCAGCTGAGAGAATGAACAGTAAAAGGAATGGGTATCCCTCCCTCAGGGACATTATCAGTAATTCCAGGGTTTTTTTTTTAAGTTGGTATACATTTCTAAAATTACAGTATAATTTTTTATTTAGAAAGTACAAATGATAGTATTGTTTTAATGATTTTGATATCAGAAAGTAACTTTCCTCAGAATCATCTTGGTCAGGTGCTAACAGAAATGGGAGAAGGAACAGTCATTCTCAGCCTGCAGAGGACTCTTGAGAAAGCATGGCTGTTATGTCAGATGCAGGTGGATGCTGAGGGGAACAAGATTTCATTTATTTACATGGGAACATAGGTTAGCATAGGTCAAGAAGTTTTGATCCAGTCAGAAAGAATGGCAGGTTTGGCTCACATTCTTTATTCAATAAATATTTATAGAGTACTCTACTAGATTTAACTTCCAGGTGGGGTTGTCTAATATAGAATTGAGTTAGTAAATGTAAAGCTCAGACCTCTTCTGACTCCAGAGAGAGAGAGCCATCTAAGACCATGTTCCAACAACAGTGTCAAGCAAGGATCAAGAAAGAATCTTTGCTGTATTTAGCAATAAAGAGATTGCATTCGATTTGCCCAGTACAGCTTGGGTACGGAAACGATGTGGGATACAGCTAGAAGTTGACAAAGGAGAGTTGGTAGGTAAGAGAGAGGAGACATCATCTGAGAATAATTCTTGCTCAGGAGAGGAGAAAGGGATTTAGTGTATTCATAGCATTTAGAGAGACAGAATCACACCAGTGTCATTAGGTAACAGGGGAAGGCCATGAGGGGAGCTGGAGTCTAGGATTAGCCTCATCACACTCACACACGTGGCTTGCTGTGCAGGGATGCTGATGGTTTGTGGGAATGTGGAAGCAGAAGGAACATATATAGCTTTAAGGCTTATAATATAAATATTAAATCAGTGGCTGTTCACCGAAAATGCATTATAAGGTGGATTATGAGATGCTCTCAAGGAGTTGCGATCTATCTCATCCAAGTGGTATGTGTAGTTTTATATAGATTAAAATACTGACTGCTAAGTATATTATACAAAAAAGTAGATTTTAATGGGTGAAAAATTCTAGCAGAACGTGGGGTATCAAAGCACATTAATGTGAAAAGCCATGAGATATCATGAAGAAAATTTTGGATTTTTACTATTCATGAGACAGGTTTAATCTTGCAAGTCCTTGGGAAGTAGTTTAGCAAAAGAAGGACATGATTCAGAGATCATCATTAGGAAAATTAACTAAACACCCATATTTGAAAAATGGAGCAGGCAAAGCATGATGAAGGTTGTAAGGAAACTCATGAAATAGATCATGTGTGAGGGAATAAGACAGTCAATCATAGTAGAGTTACTAGAAAAGATGTAAAAGAGAATTTAGTCATTTATTAATTCAAAAGATATACCCTTGGTGTTTGCGTTGAATTAGACAGGCACAGTGCCTCTAATCTTAAAGAGCACCCAGCCAAGTTTTGCTTAGTTCTAGAACCAGTTCTATAACTCAGTTCAGTGTAACTTAGATCAGTAACTTAGTCTGGAGATCACACAGGAGGGATATGTATTTGGAGGAAATGGAAAACCAAGAAAGTAGACTTCACAGAGCAAAGAGATGGTGACACTTCTAATTATCACTGAAGAGAGGGAAAAGAAACCGGTAATGAATCTTCTGGGTTTTGTAACAGGGAGGATATTAGTGATGTTAACAGGAACAATTGAAGTGAGAGAACTGAAGGCAAAATTTTAAGTGTTATGGATCAAAGTATGTTTGGGAAGTGGGGAGTTAGATAGAGGGAAACAGGAGAAACGTTTTAAAAAGTAAACATATAGCGATTTTTAGAATGAGTATAGTGGAGAATAGGAGATACAAGATTATTATATGATTCTAGTATCTTAATGAATGAAGGCATCATTTACCAAAATAAGGAAGTCAGGAGAAGATCTAATCTAATGGCATTTTGGATTTACCCTGGATTGAGTTTGAAATATGGGTAACCATTTAGCCATGGTTTGAAGAAAAGGATAAAAACATTAAGGAAATAAATGGCTAGAAACCGCTCATTTCTAATGCATAAGCTAGGTAGCTGTAACCACTTTCATACAAGGTAAAATCTTAGAGGTAATAGAAAGGAATTATGTGCAGGAAAAAAGGTCTGGGGAAGAAGACTGGAGGTCAGTGAAACTGACTGAAAACATGTGGTCAGAAAAGCAAGGGAAACCATCAGAATGTGTTGTTGTTGCTGACATCAAGCCGACTTTTGTGTTCATGGTTCTTTAACTCTTTGGTGTTTCAGTTGCTATTTGTTTGCAAGTAGAGACGAGACCAAGAAAATGTGGTTGATTTTGACAGTTAATAAGTATTGATGATCTTGGGAACCAGGATTCCACACGTAGCACATATGTTAGAGTGATCAGAAATAACAGATACCAGGCTTCAGACGATTAAGAGGAGAGAAAGATTTTTTTTTTTGGATGTTGTTACTGTTGTAGGAAAGGTGATAAGAGCTTTTTAATTTTTTTTGAATTGTTTTTATTTATTTATATTTTTCATGGTATGGTTTTATGGGTATAAGGATTCCACCTCCCCCTCCACTTCTTCTTTTCCCATTCCCCTCCCACACTGCTTCTGCTCATATTATTAGGTAGTAGAATCGTTCAGCAAGAGGCACAAGTCTAACACTGTTTTTTAAGTGTATCATGACATTTTATGTACATTCAATGGTAGAAAGTCTCGTATCCTATTTTAAAGATGTATTTAACAGTTTAATTCTTATCCTCCTTTTCTTTGAGAGCAGAGATGCCTACTGCAATGTATTTTCACTTTTCCTGTATGCTAGTCTCCATTATATAGTTCACCCACTAAAAAGAATGAAATTGTACCATTTGCAACAAAGTAGTTTCAACTGGAGACCATTATGCTCAGTGAAATAAACCAATCACCAAAGAACAAATATCATATATTCTCTCTGATATAAGGAAACCGTCATGCAAAACACAAGATTAATATAGATAAAAGATCTTTAAAAGAGGTGGTAACAAGGCTGAGAGGAGACCGTAGTGCATTTACATATTTTACTCGTGTAAGGTAACAAAATGTTACCCTATGCAATACGTGCAGGGAAATAATGTGCAGGGAAATAAAATGGTTTCGGGTGGTATTTGAAAACAAAAGGTGGAAAATTGACATAGCAAGGTTGGGGAAGTAGTATGATTTAACTTCTGTCTCACTGTTTCCAACAGCATTCAATGAGATAATGATTTAAAGTATCTGATACCTAGTAGGTTGTCACTAAGTGTGAATTGTTAGTAATTTGGAGTCAGATGAAATAAAGTAAGCATTTATTTGAGTACCTGCTTTGTACCAAGCCCAGGCTATTTCTCTTCACTTTTTATTTTATTTTATTTTATTTTATTTTATTTTATTTTATTTTATTTATTTTATTGAAAAGTCAGATTTATAGACAGAAGGAAAGAGAGAGATCTTCCATCTGTTGGTTTCCTCCCCGAGTGGCCGTAAAGGGTGAAGCTGAGGCAGTTTGAAGCAAGGTGCGCCTTCCAGTTCTTCTACGTAGGCATAGCATCCCAAGGCTTTGAATCATCCTCTACTTCTTTTTGTCTTTTAAAGTTTTATTTATTTTTATTACAAAGTCAGATATACAGAGATGAGGAGGAGAGACATGCAGGAAGATCTTCCGTCCAATGGTTCACTCCCCAAGCGGCCGCAATGGTTGGAGCTGAGCCAATCTGAAGTCAGGAGCCTGGAGCTTCTTCCAGGTCTCCCATGCAGGTACAGGGTCACAAAGCTTTGGGCCATCCTCGATTGCTTTCCCAGGCCACAGGCAGGGAGCTAGATGGGTAGCAGGTCTGCTGGGATTAGAACTAGCAACTATATGGGATCCCGGCTCGTTCAAGGCGAGAATTTTAACCGCTACGCTATCGTGCCGGGCTGGAATCATCCTCTACTTCTTTCCCAGGCCACAAGCAGGTTGCTGGATGGGGAGTGAAGCAGCTGGGACATGAACTAATGCCTGTATGGGATCTTGGTGCTTCCACGGCAGAGGTTTAGCACTAAGCTTTTGCACCATGCCTGTTCCTTTCACTTGTATAGCAATCTTCTGAGCTGAGTATTGTGAGACACATTTAACATGTAGCAAAATCCAGAGATTGATCTCTTGCCTGGGGTCCCTTCCAAATAACTGCAGAGCTAGAATTTAAACACAAATGCATCAACATACTTCCAGGCCTTACAATTTTATGAGTAATTTTTGTTTCACATGGATAAAGAACAAGGAGCGTAATGGGAAGGAACCCCTACTGAACAGACTGTGGAGACCTACCTCACTGAGAAAAGGGCGATCCATGGAGAGAGAGGGGTTTGAGGAAGGTAGAGAGTATCTGAAACGACACTGTAGAGAGTTGGGGCTTCGTTAAGAGATGAAGGAAAGAAGTGAAGTCTACGCAACATAGAATTTCAATGAGTCTTTTTGTATAAGTATTTCTCAAAATGAAGTTTATGACAGGGCCTCCAGGGTTAGAAGTGAGCAAACTTTTTCTATTAAAAGCTGGGCAGTTAATACTGTCAATGTTATGGGCTTCTCTTGCAAGTTTTCAACTTTGCCATTATGTAAAAGCAGCAATATCTTAACACAAAGAAATGAGTGTGGCTCTATTTTGATAAAACTTTACTACTGTAAAAAATCAGAATGTTTATATGTATTGAGATGTTCTTATTTTGATTTTTCCCTAACCACTTAAAAAAATAAAATCATTTCTAGCTCAAGAATAGTACAAAAACAAGTAGTTAACCAAATTTGAACTATAAGCAGCAGCTTGCCCATCTTATTTGGGTGCTTGTTGAAACACAGTTCTGAGTTTTACTTCAGATTGACTCAGTCAGAATAATTGGAGGCAGGGCTCAGGATGATTTTTATACAACTCTACAACCACTGCTTAAGGACAGAGCTGGTTGTTGGAGAATGATTATATATAGTTCTATAGAAAATGTGGCTGTTCTAAGTCTCACATTATTGATTTTACAGCACTTGACATTAAAGAACTTGGAATCAAGCATGGTTCAGAGCATTCGAGAGTTTTATCCTGAAATGAATGGGAGAAAGTGCTGGGATTGAAGATTCAAGATTTGTGGCTAATGCTTTATGGAATGATTACCTTGCACCAGCATGGAGGGTAGATGGGTAGATGGAGGATTTCCAGGCATGGCAGGGAGACAAAAGAATACAAGAAACATAATGGACTAAAACAATTAAAATTAAAGGGGTTGGGGTTCATGACCAGAGGGAAACAGGCTTGGAAGGTCACAGATCAGAGGCAGAAGAAAAAATGCCTGTGATTACAGCAGGTGTTCAGAACAGGTGTGAGCCGTGCTGGACTTTGAGAAGCATCACATCAGGAATCAGTGTTATGAAAGTTGATGACATCTGATTTGAGACCTTTCAGAGGCTTGGTCTTGAGGGAGGTTGAATCAAATACAACTTGAAAAAACATAATTAGATTTCGTGCCCAGGATGAAAGTGCAAATGATCATCACAATATGAGAAAGAACTTGTCAGCATGAGCTAGGCTCGTCAGAACTGAAGAAGGGTGCATAATATTTAGATAGATAGAGAAACAGGAAGAGAGGAAGACACTAAATATACATTGATCACATTCTGTGTGCCCTTTTAGTAGGCCCCTATTCCTGCAAATTTATTTGATCTTTATAACAAACTGTTAAAAAAATCTGTTGAAAATGTTACTACCATTTCAGAAGTGAAGAATTAAAATATTTGTCTTTGATTTTCTTAAATATGAATCTGATTCTTAAAGTAAAATATTTAGCATTTCAATATAGAAATAGTGTGTGAAAAAGTGGTTAAATGTTACATATTTAGCATCATATGTACTATAGGCATTTGAAATAATACATATTTAAAAAATTACACTAATCAGATTATTGGAAATCTGACATCAAAATAGGCAAGTTAATGTGTTGGATGGTAACTACTTCCAAGAAATATTAAGTATTTGTGATTAATTAATAGAAAATAGTGGAGAACAGAGAAAGAAATGAACTAAATTGCCTGAATTTAACATGATAGAGACTCCATTTTTCACCAGTAATATTACTGTGACTGATACACTAGCTTAACAGTAAAGATACCTGTGTCTCACATTGGAGTGCAATGTCTGACTCTGATTCTTGACCCCAGCTTCCTGTGAATGAGCACCCACACAGGCACCAGTGAAGACTTACATAGTTGGGTTCTTGCACCCATGTAGGAAGTCTGAATTGCATTTTAAACTCCTGGTTTCAGGCCTGGTCCAGTTTTAGTTGTCGTGGACATTTGGGAATGAATCAGCAAAATGGAAACTGTCTCTAGCTCTCTGCCTTTCAAATAAATAAAACAATCAAACTTAGAATAGTGAGATATATTCCCAGAAAAATCACTGTCTACTTCTTAAAAATAACCTCAATTTTATTAGCTAGGTTTTATAGATGATGAAGCCAAGGCTCAGAGAACACAGTCAACCTCCCCAGCATCACAGACCTGTAATCTGAATTCAGATCACTTTGTACAAATCCCATCTTTTCCATCAGTCCACCTATGCCATCCTAGTACTGTGATGAAATGTTTTTTAAGTTGATTTCAGCATCTTCTCAAACTGATGAATCGAATTGGAAGACTGAAATTTTTAATAAAACTAAAGGAGGCTATCCAGATATTAGGGAAGAGTATAATATCTAAGACCCTTTGTCATCACATTACACTCAGGTGTTGAATTATGCATTTTTGAAAATATTCCAAGGTGGTCTTAAGATGGAAACAGTTTAGAAAATCGGAAAGGTAAGTAGATGCTGAAGTGGTGAGAAAGAAGTTGTCTGTCAGCTTTGCTCATGCTAGGGTTATATGGTGGTTTTATGAGAAATAGCAGATGAAATTACACACGATCGTTAAGAGGTCATATGCAAGAATATTGGCCAAACATGCTGTATGTTTCAGGTGATTTTAACTTGCAGAAAAGAAAAGTCTTTAAAGTCATGATTAAATCGCTTCTTATTTTGAAATGACTTTACCCAGTATAACATAAACTTAACCAGATGTGTTTAAGAGAAATTCATTCATTGTTTCTCCCTGCCTGCAGTATGCCCACATCCCCCCTCCATTCTCTTCATCTCTCACCCCTGCTCACAGTATAATGAATTCCAGTTTTTCTTGTAACTTTATCTGTCTTCAAATGTTTGCTTTACCTATTCTTATCTTTGGATTGCCATTATCGCATCCTTTTGTTTACTCTTTGCCTTGCCCTTCATGGAGAGATGTATCTTCACTCTTTTCTCTTGCAACTCTTATTGTAATATTGTACTATAGCACACTTCATTCTCACTTTACTTAGATAAGCTCAAACCATTTACAGCTTCCTCCAACTATCCCTTGAAACCTTATAGTTTCACTTTTCCTTTTAACCCCAAGTGATTTTTAAACTGCTGTAGTCTAGATTCTCCAGAACGATCTCTTTGTCCTCTTTCCTTCTTTTATTTTTAAATTCCTTCATGGTATCTTTTTTTCTTCTGTCCAATATTTTTATTGTTATGAATTCTAATCCCTGATTTTCTCTCTTCTGCAATTTGGGGCTGAATAAACTTCTGCCTATCATAGTCCAATCACCCCCTCCCCAATAGCTTTCCTCTTATTCATTCTTTCACCTTTAAACTTTAATTGGTTTTTAGTCTCACTACCCCACCCCCCAGAAAAAAGCATTAGCTCTTCTTCATTCTTAACTAAAACCTTCCCTCAAGCCATCTCAAACTCATTAGGTGTTTGATTTACTTCCTCACCTCTTTTTCCTTGACCTTCTCCAAACTGCTTTTTCCCTATCTTCTACACTGAAATTGTAGTTACCAAGAAGTTCTACTGACTTCCTCCTGGACAAATTGGGTGTTTTCTCATCTGTGATGCTCTTATTTCCTGGCAATAACTCTGTCCATGTCTGGGAGATCATCAACACGTTTGAAGCTAGATGTACTATCACTAATTCTTCTTTAACTAGCAAAATGTTGTGTTGAATATGTATGATTTTGTTTATTTGCTTATGATAATCAGAGACTGTGCATTTACATTCCCAATAGCTGTCTTAATGGTTCAATTTCTTTTGAGTTTTTAAAATTCTTAATTGTTTATATTTATGGAGCACTGAATGATAGGTAGATATGTTCAATATGTGATGACCAAATCAGGTCTAGCATTTCCTTACATTTAAAAAAAATGTTTCAATCCACATTTTAAAAGTGTCCATATTTATAGTATGTACAGTATATATTTAAATAAATATTTATAGTATCTAATGGTTAAGTTAGTTATTAATATTTCCATATCCTTATTTATGTTTTTGAAACTTAGAGCATCTCTCTCATAGTTGTTCATAAAATATAGAATAGATTACAGTGTACTATAGTAACTCCTCACCCCACTGAATTGTAGAACACTAAAGACATCTTTCATGCTTGCCTCTTCTTCAGTTGGTTGTAAATGAGCACTAAATGGATTTCTGCATTTTGGCTGTGATCCTGTCCCCTGAGGGATGGCCTTGTGATTAAGCAATGCACACACACACACACACACACAATTTGGAAGCCTTTGGCACAGTTAGGTGGACTAAATAAAGTATACCCTGAAAATAATTTCCTTAGTCATTTTGGTTCTGGTAAACAAGTATTCAACCTCCTTAATGCAAATTTAGTTGAAAATTAGCCCTTTTAAGTATTTGTGAATTAAAGTTGGAAGAATAAAATTTCTCCTCCAAAATTCTGATGCACTTTTTTAGATGTATTTATTTTTATTAGAAAGTCACATATATATACAGAGAGGAGGAGAGACAGAGAAGATCTTCCATGCATTGATTCACCTCCCAAGTGGCCACAATGGCTGGAGTTGAACCAATCTGAAGTCAGGAGGCTGGAACCTCTTTTGGGTCTCCCACACAGGTGCAGGGTCCCAAAGCTTTGGGTTGTCCTCAACTGCTTTCCCAGACCACAAGCAGGGAGCTGGATGGGAAGCAGGGCTGCCGGGATTAGAACAAGTGCCCATATGGCATCCCAGTGCATGCAAGGCGAGTACTTTAACCGCTAGACTACAACACCAGGCCCTCACGTTGGCTTTATTAACCTTCAATTTGTTCTTCAAATGTATTTTGTGACAATATTTGTTTTTGACAATTTTGAACATCACATCAGCAGCAAGATATATCTCTATCTACAACTTCAGCTAAAGAAGAAAAATTTAAGAAGTATGAAAGCTGTGAATCTATAACAAAAACCTTAGAATTCCACGGCCTGTTCTTCCCTGGTAAGTTTGAGCGGGTGTTGCCTTAGACTTGAGTGATTCTATCCTGGAGGCTTATGTCACTGCCTATTAATATTATTTAAATATAGCCTTCTTAATTCCTGAAAATGGTACTGAAAATAGTGTTCTGACTAATAAAATGGAGAAGACAAAGAATTTAAAGACAAAAGCAAGGTATGCACTGACTGATACATGTCACTTGACTAGCATAATTACTTGATAAGCACTTACATGAATTACTGATCTTCATCCTTTCAGAGATGAGGATTGAGTTGGTGATGTATTATCTGCAGATACTGCCAAAAAAAAAAAAGATAGAAGCAAATTCTTTGGTATTTCAGGAGATGATTACTTAGGAGCATAACAGGCAAAGTAGAACAGCTTAGAGAAAATGTTTTACAACACAGCTAGGTTGCTTCCTGGACTCAGTGCTTCCCTTTATTTCTTCAGGATGGATGCATTTTAGGGTTGGAAAGAAACTGTTATATATTATTTGCAGTTTGTGGAGAGCTGTGAAAATGAGCAGTGTGCTCTTTTTAGCATCATACCACAATGGTGCAACTGATAACATTCTCCAGGATGTCAAGCCCAGGGAGCTTTTCCACTTTGAAGTTAAACTTACCACAAAAAAGAATGTTTTTCTTGGGCCTGACAAAGAAACACTGATGATACTTCCTAGGACTAAACATTATCAGTTAGTCTACCTGCAGCAATATGCTATGCCCCCATGTGATCTGTCCAGCCTTGAAGTGATGAGGTTACGTCCAGGAGGCAAATTTCAACAGTCATTTATCTCAACTTATGTTTATAGATTATTTACTGGATGCAAACTCTCTTCCTGAAACCAGTGAGTGAGGAATTGTCCTTAATCTATTAAGAGTGAGAGGTGATTAGAATTACAGGTAATTTCTGGTGTTGTGGATAATTATAGTATCATAGGATAAGTGCTACAATAACTTTAGGCTCAGAGTGAAACAAACAAGCGCACAGAGGAAGGATATCCAGTGGCATCCAGAGGCACAGTTCAAACAATTCGGACAATTCAGAGGAGACCTTCTGGAAGAAGTCATGCTCAAACTGGCAGATGATAGATATTGGGGAAAGGTGGCAGGAAGTAGAGTAAATGTACAAAAATCACAAATGTGAGAGAGTTTAATCTATTCAGGAAATGTTTAATGAAAGGAAAAATGGGGATAAAAAGATTAAAAACAAAGCAAAGCTAAGACTACAGCTGGCTTGTATGCTTGCTAAGGAATGTGATGTATATTCTATGGGCAGTAGCGAGCTACAGAAGTGCTTTGAACATGGGAGTGGCAGACATATTTGTGCTTCAGAAAGGTCGTTTTTGTTATATAATGATAGTGTGCTGACATGGAACAGGGATGAGAATGGAAACAAGGGTTTGGTAGAAAACCCTAATAGTCATCTAGAAAAGAGATGATGGTAGCTGAAATGGGAGAAATGGATAGAATTGGGGGAGATGTCAGAGGCGATATTTATGGAATATATTGATTTGGATATTGGAAACAAAAGAGAGAAGATTGTAAAATGACTCTTGAATTTGTTCTGTGATTTGTTTTTGCCTTTAAAGGAGATGACATTTAGTGAAAGAGAAGGCGTGAAATGCTTTGGTATAGACAGGTTGATTTGACTTTGGATATATTGACTTGGAATGAATAAGTAAAAGAGATTGGGGGCCATTCTATTCCTATTTTAAGAAAATTTTTATGGGCCAATTATAGAAATAGCATCCGAAAGTCTCAGATTCAATTTCATATGTCAGAACTATTTTGCAAGGAAAAGCTGATTAGTAACAAATATAGTTTCATCTTGAGCAGTGACTTGGTCTTAGCTCCTCTCCCAAGGTTGGAAATGCTAATGTGTGTGGATAAGCTCAGATAACACAGGATTTCCTGGCCATGAGTTATCAATGATTATACCCTTAAAGGAATAGGCAGAATGGGGCACTGTAGATCCCAGGAAGGTTTAGAGTTGGATTCATGGATCAGTAGCCAGAAATACAATCAAGGTAAAAAAAAAATTAAAGTTAGGAGTATATCATGGGAATGAGAAAGAAGTAATTTAGAGAGGAGAGTTTTAGTGTTTTACAAAATGAAAGGAGAACTGGAAGCAATATGAGCTGAATTACCAAGAGGAGGATTGTAGGTTAGGTAATCTAAAGCAGAGAGTCATCAGTAGGTTCTATATAAAAGGAAGTTTCTCTGAGCTTGAGTTTCTGTGAGCCTATCCCGGAGGTTGAAGCTGATGTTGAAGCTCCCTACTGGGTACCATCTCGGACAGGGTACCAATTGCGTTCATGTTCTGAACGATAGAGCAGACTCCTTTCTTGAAGGCTTGGAACATATTATAATTTGAAGGGTACCTTCAGTGATAGGATTTCAAATTAGAATGCTGCTCCTCTGGGTAAAATGATTGATAGAATATTAACATAGGGAATGGTGGGTAGAGTGGAGAATTATGGGATATGTAAGCAAAGCTGACGGCTAGCCTCTGAAAAGCAATTAAATACAGGTCTTCTAGAAAATTTCAGGATTTAATTTCTCCTCTTGAGAGAAGGTTGAGAGTAAAGGATTGATGAAGGCAATATGTCATGACAGAAGCTTCTTGGTGTGGCCTCCTGTACCATTCCAAGGAGATGTTCATTTAGCTTTTGGGCTCTGCTAGGGCAGTTCATTAACATTTCTGGGTTGAGTAGGAAATGCGTTTTAGCATAGGTCTTAGTATATAAAGCATCCTGTTCTGATTTGGATGAGGAAGCATGTGTCTGTTATATGAGATGGTGATAATGCTGTGAAAATAAAGGACCAATGCCAAAAGTGATAATATGGAAAACGTTGTGAACTGGAACCATGAACAGAATGGTCAGACCACCAGAGCAAATTTGAATGAATATGCCCTTGAATTTTTATTCCATCTTGGTCCCTTGACTCAGGTTACCCATTCCAAGAAGAGTAGAGAAAGGCCCAGGTATTCTAGAATTACACATAGGTTGTTACTCTCACAGAAATCAGAAGACTCATCACTCCTGTAAGTACACTGACTTTAATTTCTTTTTTATTATTATTTATTTTTTTAACCTGACATAATTAGGGTAAAAAGGTTCAAGCACTACAGGAAGATGGGCAAAACAATTAGTTCTGTATTGTTTTCTTAATATAACTGACGTAAAAGGGGATTTTAAGGGAGAAGCCCCTGATTCTACATTTCTGTGAAAAGCCAAGAAGCAAGGAGTACATTAAGAAGTGGCACAAACTAATGGAATCTCTTCCAAGAATCTTAAATAAGCAGGACTGTGGGTGACATACATGGGCCTCTGGCCAAAGTCATTTATGAGTGTGAGTTACTTACCAAGGCAGCAATGTCATTTCATGGAGGCAATTTATTTTCCCCTGAGGGTCATTTTGCTGAAACTGTGCCCAGCCATCTGGCCACCACACAGACTGGCATAAGGTATTCCCTCTAAAAATTCCTGAGGGATGCTCATTCTTTGTAAGATGGCCTTGGTCACACTATGGCAACACTCTTAAAAGGCACAGTGGGCTTTCTTTTTCTGTCTAGAAACCAGTTGGTTTGGCTTTTGTGGGAATCTACTTGGGAAGGAATTCTGAATTTCCTGTGAGCTGATGATTGGTCTCTTGTCCCAGTGATCTGGGACCTTTCACAAAAGATGTGCATGATTAATGGTGGTAGAGGTGTCCTGGATATATTTGGATGTGTCATTGCCTATTTAAGAGGCCAAATAAATTTTTGGCTCATATTTTTTTAAGCCTTCACATATAAGACTGATTTGCTTATTTTGAAAAAAATTCCAAAGGGATAAAAATTCCATCTGACAAATGGTTATTCATCCAATTTTAGTGTCTAACACCTTTTGAATATCTTCAGATGTGTTTTGTAACAGAAAGCCATGTTTAAAGCACAGAATCAATTAGAATTACAAGGGATGATGAAAATTGCAATTTACTTGTTTCAGGCTGTTATAGAGGATGGAAATGAAGTTCTGGGCTGGTAGAAGCAGCCCCATTTTAATCCGAACTCTTGGGTAAGATATCCTTTATGTGGCGCCCTTCCAGGCCTAAAACAATCCTTAAAATCCATAGGTACATTTTATTTTATTTGTTGATGTAGAATCTTTTATTCAGAATTGTAAGCTGATCTCTTTAGGATAAATAGGCACTGATTCAATGCCGATTTATTGCCTCCTTACTTTTGGTTTGTTTCTTTCTTTCTAACCAAAATTTCTGCTGTGGCTCTTGGTAAAATCAATGAGCTGAGTGATCTAGGTTGAAATGGGGCATTGGAGAACTATGTGACAAACATGAATTTATTAGAGATTGTAAGGAGAAAATTTTGCTAATTTTAAATTAATTTGGAAAATATGAAACTAACCAGAGTTATACAGTTGCATTTACTTTAGTTCTTCCCAAGTTTTTCATATGTTGCAGTGAATCTCAAACCTCTCACAAGGAGAAAAACTATAGATAATCTCTCCATTTTTTAAAAAAAGATTTATTTGGAAGGCAGAGTTACAGAGAGGGCGAGGCAGAGGCCAAGAAACAAAGGTCTTCTAACTTCTAGCTCATTCCTCAAAGGGCTGCAAAGACAAGGGCTTAGTCAGGGTAAAGGCAGGAACCAAGGACTACTTTCAAGTCTCCTGCATGAGTGCAGGGAACCACGCACTTGAGAAACCCTCTGCTTTCTTCCCTGGCTATTAACAGGGAGCTGAATCAGAGATGGGGCAGTCAGGATTTGAACCCACATCAGTATGGGTTGTTGATGCTACAGGCAGTGGAATAACTAACTAAGCCACAGCACTGGCCCTTAAAATGTATTTGTCTATGAGATCTTTTATGTAACAACATAAAGGGGCCGATTTCCCATGAAACATGCTACCACTGTCTGTACCTACAATGTCATGATACACTTAAATACAAGTCTGATGGCCTTGTGACTATTTTTGCCTATTGCTACAATATAAAGGAAAACAGATGGGGACTGGGGAGAAAGGAGGGAGAAATGGGAATTCCCTGAGCCTAAGGAACCGTGGCATAAAAAAATTTTAAAAAATGAAAAAAAAAAAAGAATCATGATTTGAGAAGCACTTTATTCAGATTTATAAATACCATTGAAAATCTTAAATTGAGAAATCTCAAAATATTTTTTATATAGAATGTCTTAAAACGGGTCAGGTGCGAATTGCATTGGTAGTATCAGTGACTGAATAGTTAGAAATTGAGAAGCAGAATTACCCAAAGACAAAATCAGTGCAGTTGTTGAAAGTATCTGAGAAATGACATTGTTACTCTTCTTAGGAGACTGAGGTATACCACAAATCCTTTCTCTGTTTTCCAAACGCTTCACCATATCTGAAACCTTCACCATCACAGTCATTCTTTTTGGCTATGACCGTTAAACATAAAATTGACCTTACGGTGAGTAATACCGGACAAACAATTAATACCCCAATATGAAAATGGTCTATCATTTTATTGGTATGGTTAATAATCAGAAGAGATAGTACTATGTATGTTAAAAGCACAGGCTCTAATAGTTGATTTTCTGGATTCATGTCCCTGCTTTATGATCTTGGAGAAATTTACGTAACTCCTATGTGTGCCTTTTTCTTTCTTTCTTTTTCTTTCTTTCTTTTTCTTTCTTTCTTTCTTTCTTTCTTTCTTTCTTTCCTTCTTTCTTTCTTTCTTTCTTTCTTTCTTTCTTTCTTTCTTTCTTTCTTTTTCTTTCTTTCTTTCTTTCTTCCTTCCTTCCTTCCTTCCTTCCTTCCTTCCTTCCTTCCTTCCTTCCTTTCTTTCTTTCTTAATTTCTTTCTATCTATCTATCTATCTATCTATCTATCTATCTATCTATCGCAAAGGCAGATATATAGAGAGGAGGAGAGACAGAGAGGAAGATCTTCCATCTGATGATTCACACCCCCAAGTGACTGCAATGGCTGGTGCTGTGCCGATCTGAAGCCAGGAGCCAGGAACTTCCTCCAGGTCTCCCATGCGAGTGCAGGGTTCCAAAACTTTGGGCCATCCTGGACTGCTTTCCCAGGCCACAGGCAGGGAGCCGGATGAGAAGGGCTGCCAGTATTAGAACCGGTGCCCATATGGGATCCTGGCACGTTCAAGGCGAGGACTTTAGCCACTAGGCCACGCTGCCAGGCCCGTATGCCTACTTTCTTTATTCATTTATCAAATAGAATGCCATTTAATGCAATTCTCAATATTATCATAAAGGTTTTTGGTGCTTTGATAAAAGAGAGGGCCAAATGGAAGAAACAGTTTATCCAAAAGGGAAGCTTTGTTATTTTACAGCCGTATTCCTTTCAGTGCCCACTGGGTGACCTGTTTTCAACTTTTTTCTAACTTCAATAAAGAAAAAGTAAGGCCGAGATAGTGAAGATATATAAAAGCTTTATTTATTTTCATTGGAAGGGCAGATTTACAGAGAGAAGTGGAGCAGAACGATCTTCAATCCGCTGGTTCACTCCACAAATGGCTACAATGGCCAGAGCTTATGTGGGTGCAGAGCCTCAAGGTTTTGGGCCTTCCTGTGTGGCTTTCCCAGTCCACAAGCAGGGAGCAGGAGAAGAAGTGGAGCAACTGGGACACAAACCAGTTCCCATGTGAGATCCTGGCACCTGCAGGCTGAGGATTAGCCAACTGAGCCATTGAACTGTGCCTGATAGTGAAGGTAATAATCCAAGCAATTGGGTTAGATATCAACAACTGAAAATGAGGCTGTTTGTCAATTTTTTTTTAAAGATTTATTCATTTTATTACAGCCAGATATACACAGAGGAGGAGAGACAGAGAGGAAGATCTTCCCTCCGATGATTCACTCCCCAGGTGAGCCGCAACGGGCCAATGAGCGCCGATCCAAAGCCGGGAACCTGGAACCTCTTCCAAGTCTCCCACGCGGGTGCAGTGTCCCAATGCATTGGGCCGTCCTCGACTGCTTTCCCAGGCCACAAGCAGGGAGCTGGATGGGAAGTGGAGCTGCTGGGATTAGAACCGGCACCCATATGGGATCCCGGGGCTTTCAAGGCGAGGACTTTAGCTGCTAGGCCACGCTGCCGGGCCCCTGTTTGTCAATTTATAAAGATTATTAGATAAGCAAAGGGAGCTACCTGAAATATTTCCAGTGGACAAAATAGATTTAGGACCAACACCGTGTGCAGGCCAATCCTCCACCTGTGGGGGCTAGTCGAGTCCCAGCTGATCCAGTTCTGATCTAGCTCCCAGTTTATGGCCTGGGAAGCAGCACAGCACGGCCTAAGGTCTTAAATCCTAGCACCACATGAGAGATCTGAAAAAGGTCCTGGTTCCTGGCTTTGACTCATCTCTGGCCATTGTGACCACTTGGGGAGTGAACCAGTAGTTGTAATATCTCTGTCTGTCTCTGCTTCTCATTCTGTAACTCTTTCAAGTAAAAAAATAAGTCTTTGAAAAAAAAAAAAACAAGAAAAAATGTATTTGACAATCAGGGATAAAAGGCCATGGAGGAGAAAAATAAAAGTTGGTATCTGCTCTCATTCAAAGGAATCCTGCTTATCCAGCAAACTGATTACATCTGTTTACATTTTTGTGTTCTACCGGTCAGTTAGCCCTCTGAGTCACAGGATGTACACACACAGATTTCAGCTTCGGCTTTGTGTCTTGCAGTTAGTATGCCATGGATAATTTATTTATTTATTTTTTTGACTGTGTTTGAGTCGCAGGATGAAATCCCCCCTTCCAAACGATTCAGTCACTGTCTTAAAAGAACATGAAATGAAATAGTAACAGTGACATCAGAATTAAATATAATTGCTAAAGCTTGAAGCTAAGATTATATTCTGGTTTAAAAATTGTAAAGATATATCAGAATGCTAAAGTAGTGAGAGGATCGATTCTGTTTTGTTCAAATATGCAAAATAATAAAACTCCAAACTCAAAAACTTGGAATCAAGGTCCATTCCAAAATAACCCCAAAGAATACGAAGATAATAATAAAAATATTATTATTAAAAAAGGTCTCAATAAGCTTTACAAGCTCCCTGTGAAACTTTAATTTGTATTCACAATTTTCAGCTTTATTTACCAAACTAAATGAGGTTTCTCTTGTAGTTAAAATCACACTTAATTAACAGAGTCTATCTTTATTCAGGATCCAACTAATTGTTTACTTCTTAAATACTTGATTGATGATTTTATATTGTCCTTATTTATTTCAAGATTTTAAAAAAGAATACCAAATCTCGAATATTTTCCTTATGACCTAAATTGCGTATGTTCCTTATATTTGGGATTGGATTGCTGTTGAATAAAGCAATAGTATTATTTCCCAGCTCTTTATTTAATATGCTATATTGGAATGAGTCCTAAAATGTACAGGCATCTGGTTTACTTCCTGTGCCAGAATAACATGTTTCTTTGACTATCAGTGGCTGGGATGGAACAAGGCCAACCTCTCCTGGTACCCCCCCACCAGTGGGTCGGCTAACAGTGAGCATATGATTGAATAGTTTAGTCATGCTGTTAGTTAATTAAGAATCCCAGAAGAGAATTCTTCTGCTTTCCAACTGCTGAATACTTATATTTTTGAGAGTATTTTTGTTACATTTTGTGTCATGAGTGCTTTACAATTACAATATTTGAATTAGCAACTAGTTGTAAAAAAACATTTCAGGCTGTTTATTATTATTCTTGCTTTGCAGTGAGGAAGTCTAAGAATTTGGCTTATGACTTTTCAGAATTTGAGGAATAATTGCAGTTTGTGAAATACACCGAGAGAGAATTCTAAAAGGAAAAGAGTCTTTTACATAAAATTTTTTTATCTAATTTTTAAATTTTTGATAATGTTTACATTGTTGGTCAGAGTGGGAAGGATCCAGGGTTAAGGAAAAGTGGATGTGATCTTTGTTTTTAAAATTTCTATTCCCTCTTCCTGTATCTGGAGGAAGGGGGAAATAAGGGGAGAAGTCATACCCAGCCTCCCTACCGCTCTGTTACTCAGGGATTGGGAACAGCCACCTGATATCAATCCAGGGTTCCCAGTGTGGCACATACTCCAAGGGTTCTGCCCAAGTTGCTTCAGTAATTCTGAAATGTTGCCCATCTCTATCCATGATGAGGAACCCCTTCCAATGTCCATTGGCAGATGTAATCAACCTTAGAGTCACCATTCACCCAGATTTTTGCTGTCATATTTGGCTGGGGTAGTTGTACAATGTGTTTTTTCCTCCTTCCTCTGCTATGGTACCAGTTATCTCCTTGCAAGCCCCGATGGGCTGCAATATCCTCCATGTGCATCTGGGCTAGCTGTTCACTGGTCTCTTTTCCACTGAGGAGTCCCAGCTCAGACTCATGCATTCCATAGTCAGACCACCAATCCTGGACATGAGAACCCAAGCCCCCACAGGCCCCTACCTGTGCCATTCCCAGACCTCTGCAAGCCCACACACCAAGTCTCACACACAGGTGTGTCACTGGGTGACCAGAGAGCTTCCCCAGTGCCACTGGCACCCAAGCCGTCCAACCCAGGCCATGTGGAATCCCCGTCCCCAGTGCTCACTAACCCAGCATCCACCATACAGGTGGGCCCAAGGACCCAGTATAATCAAGTTTTAAAAAGAGAATATGTGGTGCATCTATTTCCATTTTGTTTAAAATTAGAAGCCACAATTATCTGTGCAATCCTGCATCAGTCACTGTAATTAAACAAATATGAGGAAAATGAAACTTCTGAGTCTTACTTTGGAGTTCAAAATACAAAAGTCAATTTCACATCTGTGACTCAGAACTTTTGTCCAAATATCTGCTTTTTCTCTGTTCAGTTTGGATGGATTTTACATCATTTTATATTTGCTCATGGAAAAGTCAGAATAAAAGTTTATCTCTGTAGGTCACCAATATGTTTGGGGTGATTACTGATGCTAGAATATGGTCCCCGGTTCTCTGGAAAGTTATGAAGAAGCTAAGCTCCTGATTTTTGTGAGGAGAAAACAAATGATTCTCTAATGGCAATGGAGATGGATAAACCACTACCAATCCTTACACTTCTTCTGTGTCTCTAGGAAGTGAAATGAGTTAATGCCGTAAGGCAAGGATACAAAAAGCTCAGGAAGGGAAGAGTAGCAGATCTAAGCTATTGAAATATCAGCAGGCAAACTCTGTCAAGGTTGTGTTTTAATCTGATATTGAACTCTGAATTCCAGAAATCTGAAGTGACTTAGGATCAGTCTTGCTTTCTTAACTGAGTTGGTGTTCATAAAGAGAAACATACAAGTGTTGTTGCTAATTACCTCACTTCTGAGATAAAGGTGGCTTTCCATTTAAGGAACCTCTCACAGTAGCACACTAGAGGGAAACAGATTGGCCGGAATGATCCCAACAGTTGAAGGATTATTGAGCAAATGGGCTGCTGCTTGTTTGAGAAAGGATAGCCTATCTGTCAGCCCCTCTGTGGGTAGAGAAGCAGTGCTACAGAGTGGCCTTGTGTTCTATTGAAGGCTGGTTTGTAGAGAGGACCTTTGGCATCTTCTCTCAGAAGGGTAGCAGAGGTAATCCTGACTCTGATCTAAGTGACCGGCTAGTCAGTGGCTGGTTTCCACACTTGAAAGTAGCATCCTAATCCCTTTAAAACTTGTAGCAAAATTCCAGACAGACACATTTCAAATGCTGTGGTTTGTTTTAAATTCAGACTCCTACAATATAATAAAGTAACATCAGCCTGCAAGGCTTATAACTTCAATTACTTCGCAGGACAGCCCATTGACCGCCACCCCCCCCAAAAAAAAAAAATTCGTTTCGAAGAGAATTTCTTGGGGTCTGGCAGACAGTATGATCTGTGAGACATTTTCTTCCTAGGAGGAGAAGAGCAGAAGTCTCTTACCTAGAGTTTTCTCTACCACTTCAATTACCTGCAGTTAACCATGGCCTATAAGTATTAAATAGAAAATTCTGAAAACAAACAATTAGTAAGTTTTATATTGCATACTGTTTGAATACACTAATGGTATCTACTGCCATCTTGTGCCACCACACACAGATCATGAATCATCCCTGTGTCTAGCATTTCCTCATTGAGGACACTATTTCCCTGATAGTCACTTAGTAGCAGTCTAGCTTAGCAGATCCATTGTGGCAATATATTCAGTGTTTGTGTTCAAGCAACTCTTATTCTTATTTAACTATGCCCCTATCGCGCAGGAGCAGTGATGTAAAGGAGGCATCAGATGTAAAATAGGGAAGACCAGAATTGTTTGTTAAACTATGTAGTCATTTTGAAGGGCATAAAGGGAAAAAATATCCCCTCGTATGATTTGGTACTATCTATAATTTCAGACACCAAATAGAGATCTTGGAATGAATTCCCAGTAGGTAAGAGCATGTGTTAAGAATTAAAAAAAAAAAAAAAAAAAAGGACCCAGTGTGGTAGCCTAGTGGCTAAAGTCCTCACCTTGCATGTGCTGGGATCCCACATGAATGACATTCATATCCCGGCAGCCCTGCTACACATCCAGTTCCCTACCTGTGGGCTGGGAAAGCACTTGAGGATGGCCTAGGGCCTTGGAACTCTGCACCCGCATGGGAGACCCGGAGGATGCTCCAGGCTCCTTGCTTCAGATCAGCTCAACTTTGGCCATTGCGGCGCTTGGGGAGTGAATCAGTGGATGGAAGATCTTCCTCTCTGTCTCTCCTCCTTTCTGTATATTGCCTTTTCAGTAAAAATAAATCAATCTTTAAAAAGATTAAGAAAAATTCAAGAAAAGATTAATTGGCAGAAAAAATTACCATCCTTATTTCTGAATTTTACATAAACATAAGCAGAAATTTGGAATTTTTATGGGAAGACATCAGACAAGGACACCTGATAAAAGTAATTTTTGCTGCTATTTGCAGATGTCAAATAAAAGAAATAATCAGGGTCTGGCTCAATGGCTAAATCCTCACCTTGCAAGGCCTGGGATGCCATATTGTAACTGGTTTGTGTACCTGCTGCTCTTTTTTCCATCTACTATTCTGCTTAGGGCCTGGGCAAGCAGTATGTGTTGGCCCAAAGCCTTGGGACCCTGTACCCTAGTGGGAGACTCAGAAGAAGCGCCTGGCTCCTGGCTCCTGGTTTTGGATAGGCTATGCTTCAGTAGTTGTGGCCATATGGGTGGTGAACCAGCAGATGGAAGATCTTTCTCCTTGTCTCTTCATTATTTCAGAAATATGATCTGCATCCCCCAATAGAAACAAATAAATATTTAAAATAATAAATAAAAATAAAAGAAGAACTTTTACAAAGAGGCTGGTTTTCCAGAGGTTAGTGTTGTTTGGATAGAGACAAGGGAGAGGTGACATTCTGCCTATTTTAGAGAAAGGAAAACTGTAACTGAGAATGGTTAATTGTATTTCCTGAGGTTTTAATGGTTTGGGTTTAATGCTTGCAGAACCGTGTTTCTGACGCTAAAACTAATGCTTTCATCTTAAGGATAATAAGTTAGGTAGGATAAATGGAATAAATAACACAATTATAGAAAACTAACAGTGGATTTACAAATAGGAAAGCTGAAATTTACTTAAGCAGCTTGGAAGGCAATGAGACCTTCCACAGCACTGGGAAAACCTTGCACTGGAGGTCTTTGCTATTATTGCGAGATGTTGAATTAATTTACATAAAGGAAATTTAATCCCTCAAGAGTGTTTTTAAAATTTAAAATAGCATGAAGCATGTATTATTTAATAACTATTATACTTTTTAATATTAAAACTTTCAAACATAGATAAGGTATAATTAATCCTCATATTACCCAGTTTCAAGTATTTTTAATATTTTACCAGTTTTATTTACCTGTATTCTCAACTTTATTATTGTTGTTTATGCATTTTAAGGAACCTCAGACATTCTGCTACTTCATCAGTAAAAATTTCACTTATATTTCTAAGGGCCTTATTAGTGATAACGTATTATATAATGTTCTATGTCCAAATATTACTGATTTCTTCAAAATAGTTTATACAAAATTAGTTCAGGTAAAGACTGAAACAAAATTTATGTATGAATTGAGTTGTTCCAATTCATAGGTTTTATTTATTTTATAACATTTCCTCTACTACTTTTTGTCTTGTATGCCGCTAAATTGTTGGAGATGTTAGGTTATTACCCTGCATTATTTCCTATATTCTGAACTTGGCTATTTGCATATGCTCAATGATATTGAAATTGATATTGAATTTCAATGATATTGAAATTGTTCCTAAATCCAATACATTAAGTATAAACTAATGGTTCTAAATGTAACAAATTTCAAACTCATATTTTTTACTTTCTGTTGCCTTATATCATGAATGACATAAAATTGCCCTACTTTTATGTTGTACAGTGATTTTTGAAGGTTAACCTGATCCCTCTGCAGTAAAAGTATAAATTCCAGGGTATTCATAGTCATCACCTATGCCAATTCTGTAAAGAGTTACAAAATGAAAATTTTGAAATATAGTATGTTTTTTTTTACCAACCTTTTATTGTCCTAAAATACATTTCATCAAGTAGCATAAGACACATGCTTCATTCATTAGTCTAATTTCACTATTTTTATTTTAATGATTTGGTGCTATTGCCATTCCAGGGTAAGTAGTGAAATTTCTCTCTCTCTCTCTCTCTCTCTCTCTCTTTTTCTCACACACACACACACACACACACACACACACATAATTTTAGTCAGGTACAATTACTTACAGTTTCATTAAGGATCTGTAATTTGGAAGAAGAGATGCATACTGTATTTTATCTTCACATCTGGGTATGATAGTCTCTGTTACATAGTTACTATACATTCCCCTAAATAAAAAGCCATGAAACAAAATCAACAACAGGAGTAAAGTTTAAAAAATTTTGCAACACCATGGAGTTAAGTAACATGCTATTGAATAACCAATGTGTCACTGAAGAAATGAAAAAGAGAACAAAAAACCTTCTTGGAGAAATTGATGCTATTGTATGATCTAAGAGTAAGTGAAGAATTTAATTAGAGAAAATAAACTATTTTTTAAGAAATGAAAATAAAAGCAATAATATTAAACTCATGAGTTACAGCAAAGATAGTATGGAAAGGGATATTGATCTTATAATTTGCATAAAGGTTGCTTTATATCAGAGAGATCATATGGTGTGTGTGCTTCTGGGATTGTCTTATTTCGTTGAGCATAATGACCTCAGGTTGGGACCATTTGGTTGCAAATGGTAGACTTTCATTCTTTTCAATGGCTGAGTTGTATTCCATGGAGTAGATGTATCACAGTTTCTTTATCCACTCCTCTGTTAGTGAACATCTGAGTTGTTTTCATGTCTTTGCTATTGTAGATTGTGCTGCTGTAAATATAGGATTACAGATCCCTTTCTCATATGCAGATCTCATTTCCTTTGGTTACATTCCAAGAAGCAGGATAGCTGGGTCATGCAGCAGGTTTATTTGCAGTTCTCTAAGCATTCTACATACTGACTGACGTAGTGGTTGTACTAGCCTGCACTCCCACCGGCAGTGAAGGAAGGTACCTTTCTCCCTGCATCCATGCCAGCAGGTGTTAGTACAGTTCTGCATGTAGGCCAACCTCAGTGGAGTTAGGTAGATCCTCAATTTGGTTTTCATTTGTATCTCCCTGATGGTTAGGGAGCCTGAGCATCTTTTCATATGTCTCTTAGCCATTTGAATTTGTTCTTTTGAAAAATGTCTGTTCATTTCTTTGTCCATTTCCTCACAGGATTATCCCTGGGTTTCCACACAAGTATTCAATACATGTCTAGCTTTCTGCCAAAACAGACATTGGAAGCTTATCTGTAGAATTTCCTGTTCCACTTGGAACCATATACTTTTCTGATTATGTCTGATTCTTCTGATTAGAAAATGGTATTTAAGTATGTTATTTAAAGACCACAATCTGGGGGTTTAGCCTAGTGGTTAAGACACCCACATTCTGCAACAAAATGCCCATGCTTATTTCCTGACTAGCTCCTAACTAGCTTTCTGCCAATACAAACGAAAGGAGGCAAAGGCGATGGCTCAAGTCACTGGATTCTGGCCACCAGTGAAGGAGATCTGGATTATGTTTCTGGGTCCTGACACTGGTTCAGATCAGTACCAGCTATTGTGATGCGGATTTGGTTCATGTATTCGACAGAAGCTCTCTCCTTTCCTCTGAGTTTCAGATAAGTAAAAAATACTGCAGACCGCAGCCAGAGGGAAATTTTTATGTGTTTGTGTTAATATTACAATTAAAAGAGGAAGCTATAGCTTTTCTGAGCTTTTATATCTTATTATCTTATGCTACCTTTTTCTTCCATCACAATTCTTGGCTCTTAATAAAAATTAGAATACTAATTTGCTTTATGCCACAATGCATTTCTAGTCGCTACACTAATGATAACACATGAATGCTAATTAAGCCTAATAGTTCTCTTTGTTTTTCTATTGCATGATATATAGCCAAAAGTTTTTAAAAAGTTACATCAGGAATTTCTGATCTCTTACCGTCCCATCATTGTTTAATATTTTAGGAAGCACTTTTTGCCATTTTGGTTTATTTTTAATTATGTGAACATTGGCCTTCATTGGATTCCAAATTCAAAATTATATACACTATAAAAATTGAAACTTACATTAACTAAAATGTTTTCCTCACTCCCCCTCCTCATTTCCCCCTTTTCTTTTTTTGAAATCTGTTTTCTGAATTTCTTCTTAAAAATATAAACAACAAAACTATATGTTTATACTGATATCATTCCCTTCCCCCTTTTTAGGGGCAGATATGTCCTGGAGAGCACGCCTCGTTAGTAGATAGATTGCTCCCCTCTTTCACAGCAGCAAAGCACTCGACTGGATGACAGCATCATAGTTTACTCAAGTCAGTTCTCATTCATGAGTCTTGAGCTCTCTTTACATTTTTGTTATGATTACTGACACACTAAATACCTTTGTGTACAGTCATTTCATACTTTGCTTATTACCTTTGGGGTAGGTTCCAAAGGTAGGTTTGAGATGAATTGCAAAGTTTAAAAGAAAAATTATCTTCCACAAGCAACACTGCTATGTTGCATTCCTATCAGCAGCGTAAGAGAATGCTTATTTCTTCTAGACATCAAAATGAGGGTTCTGAAACTTCGGGCTGATGATCATACCTCTTTTAAAGGGAAAAATTATTGTGGACTGTTGATATTGATTTAAATTATTTTCATGATTATACTATTTACATATTATAAGTGTAAAATTATGAATTTAAATGATAAATTTAACGTTTTTGGTTTTTATAAAACTATAAAACAACCAATAAATGTTAAATATAGATGATAAAATCTAATGTAATTTGCATTAGCAGCATTAGTTTAGGGTAATAAATTATGTTTCTAAAATGAAAATGACCACCTATATATATAGTATAAAAATGGCATTGCCTCTTAGCACTGGTTCTTTTACACTGATGTAGCTATTGTGTGTGAAATGCATTGGACTACCCACACACCTTGAATATCCCCTGCCAGCTTCATTCTCTGGAAGGGTTTTCTTCTCTTTACCTAATAGCCCAGTGTAAGCCCTGGGTATCTCTGCATCAGGAGTATCCTAAGAATCAGACCCTGCTTAATCTTTGTATTCCTTGCACCCTACCAAAAAGACCTCAGAATGGTCTGTTATACATGTCCTCCTTTGAACAAGTCACTGAATGCTGTTACTAGCCAGCTTGGATTGTATGCCAAGCTTAAAAAATCTCTTGATTTTCAGCTCTACCAAAAATTTCAAAAGAAATCTTAAGCTACATAAAGAATTACAGATATTCATATCCATTATGGAATAACTCAATTTTGCCACTATTTTTTCCTCATTGAAACTGTTGAAAAACATTAGTTTGTTCTTGATATATGATTATTTGGCTCTTCCGATATTACAATTTTTAATTTACACATCAGGTTTCTTCTGTTGTTTTTCTTGTGTGTGTGTGTGTGTTTTCAATTAGACTATAAAACTCAATGTAGGATCACTTGAAAGAAAGAAACATAGTCACTCCTTGCGGTGGGTAGGTGCAAGTTGGACAACCAGTGAGGCAAGAAGGGAAATGAGAATACTGGCCCAGGTTGCCCCTGGGGGCCCAGAGACAGAGCTCAGGTGTGCACACAAAGTTAATGGCTCCAAAGGGCAGATCTCTACAGTCTGTACTTTATGCGTGGCAGGAGCTGTTGCCAAGTCTCCCAGGGTTATGCACTTTGGGCTGCTCTTCCAAGAAGAATCTGATGGAAATCCAGAGAGGTTCTGATTGTCCTTGGGGCATTCACTGAGATGCAGATGAATGGAAACAATGAGCGATGGCACCCTATTCAGAAAAATACAGGCTAAGGAAATGTTGGAAAACTTTAAATATAGGCTCAAGATCATTTCAGGAAGACATCATATATTATAAAAAATAATGTTAGTTTATTGGTTACTCATTACTATGTCAATTAATTCCATAATGATGTAAATTTTTGCTGATGGTATGTTGGAGCTTTTAATTGATCGGGATGATACTCTGCTGGCTCTGTCTTCAGACCAGAGAGGGTCTACCTAAGAAGCCGTTGAACTTGACTGGACAATAAGTTGCTGGACTCTATGTTTGGTATATGCTTGCAATGGGGGAATCTCAACTGAACTTGAACTGTGGTTATGCAACAAGGTGGAGGAATCCACCATGGTGGGAGGATTTGGGGAGGGGTGGGGAGAATCCAAGTACCTATGAAACTGTGTCACATAATACAATGTAATTAATGAATTAAAATTAATAAATAAATAAAAAAGGAAAAAAAATAATGTTAGTTGCATTCAGTGCAGAAAATTGGCAAAATCTGAGAAAGTGACAGCCCCAGTAAAATGGGGCTGCTAAAAGGCCAATTCAACCTGGGGATGGACAGGCACTGCCAAGCCAGCATGCGCTGGCCTGTAACTTGATTGTACCTAGGGATCTTGAGAACTGATGTCACACTGCTTTCCTCTCTAGTCAGTGTGGGCACTTTCAGCCAGACTGGCCTGCAGGGTATGGTTTCCTTACCATACCCTTGTCACATAGTTTGCCGTTCTCTCTCTTTCCCTCTCTCTTTCTCTCTCTCTTCAAAGAGCCTACCCTTTAATAAAATTAATGAATACATTTGAATATGTGAATGTATAAGAACATTAACACACAGACCAACACATATAACCTAAGACCCTTTAAGTTCATGTCCTCACATGAGAAGTACACTGAGTTAGCTTTTGCAGCATCAATTTTTAAAGTCTAACCCACAAAATCTCAGCTAAAGAGCACCTAAATTGGATATAAGTTAGACTCAAGGCACAATTCATTCTGAAGCAAACGATTTTCCAGCTGCAAGCTTGTTAAATGAAATATATTGTGGTTTTCCCCCAAAATACAATGATGTTCTAAGCTCCTTAAATTAAATATATTTGTTTTTTCAAAAATACAATGATGTACTGGACCTGCCCTGGACATTCTCATCTCAATAGAGAGAAAGAAGAGAGTAAAAAAAATGTCCCAACTAAGTCTGCAACCCAAGAGAAGCCACATTCAATCTTAACTTTTAAGAAAGATAAGTTTTGGTTGGAGGATTTGTACTCCAGGTTCACTGAGTCATGACTTAATGACCCACTGTGTTTCAGACCTGCACCTGCAGCTTGGCTTCTTCAAGGCTTTGGCATTCCTGTCCCAATAGTGATGGATGGTCCCATTCCCACCTCAGTTACCAGCCTTGACCCTCCTGGGCTAGAATTGTGTGCTGGTACTTTACTGACTTAGAGTCTTGGAAGTGGCTCTGACCCCACATCGCTAATGAATATTGCCCTAATAAGGGCTTGCTCTGGGGTTAGCATACCTTCATGGATTTTCTGCCTGGGTCTCCCACATTTCTCTTGGCATCATTTAAAATCTCTCTGGAGGTTAGCACATTACCACAGCATTGCCTGGTTGCAGTATATGCTCTATTGGAGCCACCAGAAGCACTCCTGTGGCAGCAAAGAACTAGGAGCACAAAGATGAAGAGTAGGGCGTAGGATTTATTATTTTCCCCACAGCCATCAAAATTTTTCAGTCAATGAGTTCTGAGTTCCTGTGTGTGTTCAGCGCCCCTCATTTGATACTGCTCCGTATCCTAGGCCCATTCACTCTGGTCCTGGGATGGCAACCTGAATATCTGTCCCAAATACCTTCAGTGTAATCCTTCCATTGTCTTGATGTTTACTAACCTGGTATCTGGATTGATCTCCTTAACATATCCTCACTTGACCATAATTTTGGTCTTCTTTCTTGAAGTTATATTCTCATTTGGTGCAATATAGATTGGCTGGGAATTTCCCAACTATCTGACTTCTGCTTCTCTTTGGATTAAAAATTCTGTCTTTAAATTCCTTATCTGGGGCCAGCATGGTGGCAGAGCAGGATAATCTACCAGTGGCATCCCATATGGACACCAGTTTGTGTCTTGGCTGTTCCATTTTGAGCCAGCTCCCTGCTAATGATCTGGGGAAGCAGCTCAGAATGGCTGAATTTCTTGGGTTCCTGCACCCACATGGAGAAAACTGTGATCCTTGGCTTCAGATTGGCTCAGCCCTGGCCGTTGCAGGCATTTGAGGGTGAACACGAAGATGGAGGATATCTTTCCGTGTCTCTCCTTCACTCTATAAATCTACCTTTCAAATAAGAATTAATGAATGTTTAAAAGTAAATCATTTTTCTGTATTTGAATTTTACTAGAAGCATTCAAGGAAAATGTGCTGTAACTTCAATCTTTTGCTTAGAAATTTCTTCAGCCACGTTTCTTATATCATGACTTACATGTTCCACGAGACACTAGGGCTAAATGTTATCTGGCTAAGTTCTTTGGTACTTTATAACAAGGACACTCTCTGTTTCCCTTTTTGTCTGTCTCTTTCAAACAGTTTTTAAAAGATGAGGAGTGAGTGAGTATCATAGCACAGTTCCAGTGCGTGGGACTCATTCATCTCGGGTCAGAGTGCTGGTTCAAGTCTTGACTACTCTGATTCTAACGACGTTCCTCCTAATGCATCTGGGAGGCAGTGGATAACAAATCAAGTGCTTGGTTCCTGCCACACACCTGGACACAGGTCAGGTGGAGTGTGCTTTGTCTTGGCCCAGCCCTGGCAGTTGTGGGCATTTGGGAAGGGAAGCAACAAATGGAAGATTTTCTTTCTCTGTGTTGTTCCCTCTCTCTCACGCTTCCTCTCTTTCATTTAAAGATTTACTTTATTTGAAACTAAAGTTATATATAGAAAGAAGAAATGAGAGAGAAAAAGAATATCTTCTATCTACTAGGCCACACCTGAAAGAGCTGCAATGGCCAGGACTGGGGCAGAATAAAGCAAAAAGCTTTTTCCTGGATCTACTGTGTGGATTCAGGGCCTAAGCATTTGGTCCAACTTCTTCTGCTTTGCTGGGCTCATTAGCAGGGAGCTGGATCAGAAGTGTAACATCCACAACTCAAACCAACACCTGTAAGAGATGTCAATGTGGTAGTTAGCAGCTGACCCTTGTTACTCTGTCATTAAAGTAAGCAAATAAGTAAATGTTAAAAAAAGAAGAATCACTTTTCTTCTATTGTTCAGTAATATATTCTTTCTGAGACCTCATTAAGAATGGCCTCTACCATCCATATTTTTATAATGATTCTGTTCACTATCACTTAAATGTTCTGTAAGTTTACTGAGTCTTTCTAGCCCTCCTCTCATTGCAAGCCATCATCAGAACTGCTGTTAGAAATCTGTTCATTGCAGTGTAGACCTTTTCCATAACACAGTTCAAAATGTTTCCAATGTCATTGCCAATTTCTCAAAATTCTTACACTTAAAAGGTATTTTTTTTAAAGCAACTTCAATTCTTGCTACTGATTTTCTGTTTTAATCCTTTCAGAGTAGTAAAACAAAACATCATGAATTGTGTAACTTATAAACAGAAGAAACTTTTTTCTTTCAGTTTATTGGGCGCAGAAGTCTTAATCCAATTGCCAGCACATTCAGTGTCTGATGGGGGCGCTATCTCCTAATCCACTGTTGGCGTTTCCTCCCTGTGTCCTTTCATGCTCCCTGAGACTCATTGCGAAATGGCACTTACCCTATTAACAAGGGTCTTGGGCTCACGGACTAACTACTTCCTAAAAGGCTCCACATTGGTGATTAGATTTCAACATATGGATTCAGGGATGGGAGAAGAATAAAAATAGTCAGACCATAATACTACTTAAGGATACAGTGAACAGAGATGAAAAGGACACTGGCCTCCCTCAGCTACAGGAGTCGTAGAATAGGAAGAACAGATAATTCAGCAAGTACTTCTCATGTACTTGACCTTGGTCTGCCTCAAGATTTCCTCACATATGGAACAAATAAGTAGGCCATCATCTTTACAAATCATTGATAATTTTACTAGTTTAGTAAGATGTGTTTTTAGGTCTGATAGAATGAGAGAATTTATTGATAAGTACTTCATGTAAGAAATAAAAAGTTGTTTCCCTATGAATATTGACCTTTAAGTCATGATAGCTTAAATTCTATAATAGGTATGATGAGAACAAACTAAGAAATTGTTACGAAGTTGAGATGAACCTTTCTTTTGAATCACCAAATCTGCTGAATGATAAAGGAGGTTCTTAGAGAATTGGAGGCACAGTTACAAATGAACTGCAACTAAGTTATGAAAAACATTTTTTTAAACTATAGAGTTGTATTATAAAGAAACTGTGGATTTGATGCTGAGAAAAAAATTAAATAGAGAAATTGCTACTGAATACACACAGACTATACTGAAATAGCCATTGAAAGCCTAAAGTGACTGAACACAACAGCATGAAGATATTGAAAATATTGCTCTGAAATGTTTCCCATCTAGGTAAAAGCATAGAATATCGAGTCTTCAGGTAAGGTTGCCTTTGTCAAGGCTCATGTAGATGATTGCTCTGTCTCGATGGGCCAGAAATTTTGTGGGTGAATTTTAGAAATGATAATTGGAGTTAAGCATGTAAATCCCTTACTGTGTCATGGTGTTGGGATTCACAACTACCAAAAGTCCCTGCTGAAATCAAATGCATGGTTGGTCGGATTCCAGCACATTCTAACGAACAAACCCCAAAGCGTCAAACACTAAAGGATTTGGGTATATTAATACTGCTCAGTAAAATATTAGCTAGTGAGTATTTTAACCATTAATATATCTTGATATTCAGTCTTAAGCAAGAGTTTAAAGATCATTTATCATCACTTTGCAGTTGATGTGTAAATTTTTAAAGCAATATCTCAGGAGAAAGCAAAATAATCCAACTAAACTGTTTATCAATACTCCTATTTAAAAATGATTTGCAAAATGTAAGAATTAATTCCAACTCTGTCCTAGTCATAAGATCATTTCATCAAGTGGAAATAAATCTTAGTTTTTTCATTTTTATAAAAGAGGAAATTCAAAGGCAAAATCAGAAGTTAAATTGAAGTTGAAGCAATTTGCTTTTAGTCAGAAGTAATAATGGACTGATGCTTTGAAAGTATTTTTTTTTTAATTTTAAATTTAAATTTTGTTTCCCATTTAAAGCTTCAACTGTGTTTTCCAGCAGGTGTCACTGTAGGCAAATATAAAACGATAAATACATAGTCCATACAGCTTGCACCCAATGAATCTCTAAGAGCAGATTTGTATTCAGACTTCTCAAATATTTCAGAGTTTTTGTTGTTGTTGCTACTATTCATTCTCTAACATTATTTTTCTGTTCCTATCAATACATTCACAATCAAGTGATATTACTCAGTTGAATGAATGGAACCAGCAGTGTATACTGTGAAATACGGAAATGACAAACAGCAAGCAGCTGGGGTGTGTGTGTGTGTGTGCATTTTTACCATTTTAGAGTAGAGAAAATTAAAATATTCCAAAGTCTAATTAAAGAATAATATTTTAATTGTGGAAACTTTTGAGGGATGTTCCCTAATAGTTTTAATTAGTAATTTGTGGGGTGTTTTGGGGGGGGTGGGCTTTGTACAAAACTTTATTGCAAACACTAAAGCTTCATAAAGAAGAAAAAGCTTTAAAAGCATTTGGTAAAAATGTTTATCAGTGTTGAGGACAGGTATGTGAAAGGAAAGACAGTGACAGGATTATTGGTTACCTTGTAATTTTGCCTCAACTGACGGGTTAGAATTAAATTCATATTATTTAGTCTCTTTATACTTCAGGGATACTATTTCGAGCCATGGAGCACAGGGAAATCCGGAGAATTCGTTATTTCTTTTTGCCTCCCTTTCAAGATGTACAGCATAGAGAGGAGAATGCAGAGTGCTAAGACACTGGGAAAAAGATTTTCAAAAATTATTTAGTGATTTCCAATTTTTCCTGTTTTCTTATGGCCTCTCAGGGTAGTTTTTATAGCCACAAAAGCAGTTTTTGGCCTGTTTCTCCAGAACTAGGATTTGGTATTTAGTATTTGCTATGTGAAATAGATTTTTTGTTCTGTTTTAATGTATACAGAAGACATGGTTTGGAGTATATGTTTTGCTTCACGCTCAGTATAAAAGGACCTCATGGTTTAAAAAGAAATTCTGCTTCATGTAGCTGATCTTGGGAAAGAAAATTGTATTCCATGCATACAAGTAAGTAAGCACAAATAGGACTTTCTCCATTTTATGATCAACTTATAAACTCCCAGAGAAATTGCTGGTTCCTGTGACTCTACCATTCTTGAGCCCAAAATAGGATCCACATCTGACTCACTTCTTGTAGAACACATTGCCTAAAATAGGCTGTTTTGGAACTGTGAAAAAAAAAACATTTCCTTTAATAATATTGCCAGAATTATTGAGCCCTAATACTGTACCTGGGCTGTGCTAAGCGCTTCATACAGCTTTCCCCCACCATTTTTCTCCCATCTTCCCCTTTTCTCCCATCTTCCCTTCTGGGTTCTGTATTGCTCATTGGCAGCCAGTTCAAAGACTCAACTTACCCCAGCTATTTGAGGTAGGACGAATGGAAGAGAGGACTAAATTAATCTTTTTCTAGTTGCAAAAGAAACATTGTTCCTAACCAGTACTTTCCTCTGGCAAATTATTTTTGTAGAAGAAAACAATCATTGGGAGGTCTCACACACACAAAACCCACAGTTTTCCTGTATTCTGTGAACTTTAAGTTAGAAGCAGCTTCTTCCTGCCAAAGGTGTTCATGTGTAGTCCTGTACCAGCTGTCTTCAGAATACAGATCCAGAGATTCCTAGTTATTCTTACCTGATTTTGCTGATGAAGCAGGACAGTGAAGCTGTGCATTTAAGGTAAGATTTCCAACAGAATCCAAAGCTTGGCTGCAGAGAAGAGAATTACTAGAAACCCTGAATTTATATAAAATGCCCCAGCCTACTATGTTTTAAGAAAGAATGGTAGTAAAAAGAAAAGGTACCTCAAAGATCTAAGAACTCTCGGTTAAGTGCTTGATCTGCTAGAACATTTTTATTGGAAGCCTTTTGGGAAGACATCTGAGTTGTAACTTCAGTGACAATAATGTGTTAAAACAAGTCTACCATGGATTTGGTGCCATAGTCATACATTGAAGTCTTTGTTACCTTCCTGAACCTCAGCTTTCTTATCTCTAAAATGGTGATAATAATAGATAATCTATCATGTGACTAACTGCTGGGTACTGTTCTAAATGCTTTAAAGATATCTTGCTTTATCTTCAGCAACCCAGTAGAAGAGGCACCATTACTTTGTCCCCATTTTATGGGAAGAATTGTATCACGAAGATTAAGTCCTTTGCCTGACGACATGCAACCGGTTAAGTAGTGAAGATACAATTTCAATGAAGCCTTTAGTGTAGAAATTTCCTCCTTTGTTGCCATAGGAAAATGCCTTCTTATTTAGTTCTTGTGAATGTTGAAAGAAAACCTAAATGAAGTAATATAGATAAGGCACTTTACATAATGCATGGTACATAGCCTAAAACTTCTTTGTTTTTAGGATTTACTTGTTTGTTAATTGGGATAGAGGGACAGAGAGATAGAGAGACAGTAAAAGAGATCTTCCATCTGCTGGTTCACTTTCAAATATTCCGGGATAGGGCAGCCAAGGAGCCAAGAACTTCACTGATGTCCTTCTTGTGGGTGGCAGGGACCTGAGTGCTTGGATTGTCATCTGCTGCCTCCAGGTCGTATTAACAGGAAGCTGAACTGGAAACACAATGTAGCTAGTACTTGAATGAGTCCGTGTTGTATGGAATGCAGGTGTCTGATGTCTTTTTGTGTACTCTCTTACAATGCCAGCCTCTTGTTTGTTATTTGAAACCCAAAAGGACAATATGACAAACTCATCTCATATGAAAGAAAGTGAAACTTTGCATTAAGGAAACTGAAAGTGTATTTTAAGGATGCTTAAGTAGCTATTTGGGGGTTTCCTCTTTGTTTTCCTGCTAGTTCATTACTTCATACTTACTAGAGCCTTTTTACGTCTTATGACGAGTAGCTTATTACTTTTTTCTGGAATTTATTTTCCTGTTCTCTTTCTGCTTTTTGCATAAATCCACTGTCTTTTGTTGGGATTGTAAATTAGGGTAGCCACTGTGGAAAACAGTGTGGCAATTTCTTAAGACACTAGATATATACTTGCCTTATGATCTGGCGGTCCTACTATTGAATATGTATCCAAAAGACTTGAACATAATGAATGAATGGATAAAGAAAATGTGTATGTATGCCCAATGGAAAATCATTCCACTTTTAAAAGGAATAAAAATGTACCATTTTCAGCAAAATGGATTTACTTGGAGGCTATAATGTTAAATGAAATAAACTGGACCCAGATTGACAAATACCACATGTTCTCACTTATTTGTAGAAACTGAAATTAAAAGAAAAAATATTTAAAAAGGGGGAAACGTCTGTGTATCATTATTGCTGCACTTAGTTTTCTAATATTTTGTTTTATACCTTTCTCAAACCAGTGGCTAAGAATGCTATAATATATAGTTTTGATAATCTGTGATTACATGAAGCTATACTATAGATGCCTTAAATGATTGCTTTGCTATTCAAATATTTTCTATGGTCATTCTATGTATTTTCACTAAACTAAGGTTATTTTTGCTTTTTTCTTGCCCCCAGATCTGCGGGCTTTTTTCTTTAGTGTATCAGTTAAGCATCAGACTTTTTCACTATAATATAAATTTAGGTATGTTATCTCATAAACTAAAAACAGTGAGAAAGGCAGAAGGAAGGAAAGTTGGAAGGGAGGCAGGAAGGGAATATCACTGTATTCTTAGAAGTATATCTAAAAATCATATTGACTGTTAAAAACTAATTAAAAAATTAAAATAGAGATAGTCTTTTACAAATTTTGTTAATATAAAAAATAGACACCAGCTATAGGCAACTGCCTAGGTTGCCTTGTACCTAGGCAACTGTTACATTGCTGGGAGAAAAGCAGTCAATAGCTGGTGGACATTCCGAGCCTGGATAATGCCAAATTTGTGTTAAGGATACCAGTGTGCCAGCACAGTTGCCTATTATATTCTTTCTTTTAAAGGTATGTGGGGAAAGTGAGGACCAGGACATGCCATACCAGCCCTCAGGTTGGGGGGGGGGGTGTTGCGGCAGATCACCTGGGAAAAGGGGTCTAATAATATGTTGTAATGGGAGCTGCTTAACACATTTGACAGGGGATGAATGACTTTGGGGGCTTCCACGTACCAGGACAGGGAGCTGAGATGGAGTGGGGTGAGCTGGGGGATGGAGGGCATGTTTGGGTCAGGCAATGGCACCTGCCCACATAGGAGACCTTGGCAGGGCTGAGAAGCATTGCTTACTGCCTGCTAAACCAACAAAAGCTGGGGTTAGGGACATGCCTTACTGGGCTAAGCCACAGTACTGGCCTGTGAATGTGAGAGCATGGGGCAGGGCCATATCCAACTGGGCTGCAGCGCCCACCAGAACATGAGAGCACCAGATCTGAGGGCAGATTCTGTAGGTTGCTTGTGGACTTGCCTTTGTGGGACTGCAGCACCTGCCAGTTTATACAGAGAACTTGGGGTAGTGACGGGCTTAGTCAGGCTGGACTGTGAAATTCATAGTAGGAGCTCTGGCTGAGGACTCACCTACTAGGCTACAGCTCCCATTGGTGAATGCAAGAGCCAAGTCAGTGGGTAGACCAGGCTGAGCAAGGGTCCAACACCTGCCTGCATGTGTGGGCTGGGTTTGGGTGGAAGCCAGACTGGGCTAGGTCCCAGTTTCTACTAGTGCTTGTTAGAGTCAGATTGGGTGTGGACAGGCCAGTCTGTTCCATAGCGCCTACTGATTTACATGAAAGCTGGGTCTGGGGATGGGCCAGACTTTTCTAGGCTATAGCACATGGATATGCATCTTTCTCAACTACACCAACAATACTAAAAATAAGATTAAATAAAAGTTTAGATTTTATGTATTTTATATGTATTTTATGTATTTTTATGTATTTTATAGGTACATTCTTAGAAGACAGCCATACTTCCCTCCCTCCCTCTTTGAATACCGTAGATCCCTTCTTTCTTCCTTCCTTCTTTAACTTTTATGAGAAATGTAATTTTAGTCCACTGTATTACCATAGGCTTATTGTACCACTAACCATACATTTGCCAAGCTAAAAAAATACTCTACAGTTCTATAGGAACATAAATGACAATCAAATCTCAGGATGTTTGTTTTGTTCCTCTACATGCTCTATGTTCTATATTAACTACTACATAACAGAAAACAAATTGTATTTGTCTTTTGGGGACTGGCCTTTTTCACTAAGTTTCATGGCTTCTGGTTGCATCCACTTTCCTACAAAGGCAGATTTTCTTTCTTTTTTATGACTGAGCAGTATTCCATCATGTATATATACCATATTTTCTTTATGCAATCATGATGAACATCTGGATTGGTTCCATATCTTAGCTATATTCTTCAGTAAACATGGGAGTACAAATAGCTCTTTTATATACTGATTTCATTTTATTTTGGTAGATTTCCTAGAGTTGTAAGACTGGGTCATATGGCAGATCAGTTTCAGGTTTCTGGGGAATCTTCATACTGTCTTCCATGATGGTTGTAGTAGTTTACATTCCAATCAACAGTCTGTAAAAGGTTCTAAAGGATAGGGCTTGGACTACCTTTCATTGCTGCCAGGACCCTGAACTCAGAAGTCAGGAGTTGTAACAGGAATGAAGTTATATTCAAGTATGTTTGTGTACAAACATGCACACATACCCGATACACGTAAGTTAAAACTGGTGTATACAAGTTATATTAGAAAATATAGGATGGATTTGAAAACTATGTAAAATAATAAAGTTATTCATTTTATTTGAAATTCAGAGAAATGGAGTCAGAAACAGAGATCTTCCACCTGCTTGTTCACAGTCCAAATGCCTGCAACAGCCAGAGGTGGGTCAGGCTGAAATCTGCACCTGGGAACTTTGTCTGGTTCCCGTGGGTGGCAGGCACCTAACTCCTTGAGGAGTCACTGCTGGCACCTGAAGTGGGGTTTTCAGGAAAATGGGTTTGAGGGTAGAGCCAGGACTCAAAGCATTTCGAGAAGGGATGTAGCCAGACCAAACTGCATCTTAATTGCTATGCCAAACATTATCTAAGACGTAATTATTTATGATGTGGAGGATAATATATACTCATTATAGAGAATCTGGAAAATGTAGAAAATATTTAGAGAGAAATCATATTTTCCTGGCAAACAAATAATTGTAGTTAATATCATATTCTTTCTAAATAGATTCTTGTTCTTAGGATTCCTCTTGATTCCGTATACTTTCAAAATATGCCTTAGCATGACATTAAAAACTGATGTTTCTTTTTCCAACTTCCAGTCTCTTTCTGATTCATAATGGCATACTTAGTTGAAAATGATAAAAATGATTTCTGTTGAGCAAGGTGTTGCATATACCAGTTATTTAACTGTCTCTTGGAGCATAGTATAGACACATCAGGAAGCTCCTGAAGTGCCAGTGAAGAGAGATGCTGAGCAAGGTGCACGTGCGGAGGCTGCTGGGAGCAGTAGGGTGTTCCCTCCACCAGGACCTTGCTGGGTCAGGTTAGGGGAGGATAATGTATTTACAGTCTGCCTTCTGGAGAACAAAAAGCTTGAAGCAGCAAGTCCCTATAAAATTACTGATGCTTTGAAACACAATTAAATGCTATGAACTCAAACTCCTTTAGTGGGTTAAGATGACACACTGTTGTTTTCTCTCTGATACCAGAATTTTTTAATGCTATAGATTTAATATTTATCTGGGGCCTTGAAATGTTTCAATAAAAATAACATAAAAAAAACTGGTTATGTCTGAGCCTGTGGTTTTCTGATGCTAGACTCCAAGATGTGAAATGTTTAGGGCCTTTTCTTTGATGTAAAATGAAAAGTTGGAATTGGATTAGAACAGGCTAATTAGTAGTGAAGGAAGTGTACTGGAAAAATGCCGAGTTTAAATTTTTTAAAACATCTCCTGTTGCTTTTTCGTGCCCTACAACCACTTTTTTTCTCCAATAAAGCTATTTTTTAAGAATGTTTTTTAAAGCTTTATTTTACTTTTTTATTAGAAAGTCAGATATACAGAGCAGAGGAGAGATAGAGAGGCAGATCTTTCGTCTGATGGTTCACTCCCCAAGTGGTTACAAGGGCCGGAGCTGAGCCGAATTGAAGCCAGGAGCCTGGAGCTTCTTCAGGGTCTTCCACACAGGTACAGGGTCCCCAGGCTTTGGGCTGTGTTTGACTGCTTTCCCGGGCCACAAGCAGGGAGCTGAATGAGAAACCGGACCTCTGGGATACGAACCAGCACTCATATGGGATCCTGGTGCGTGAAGGCAGGGTCTTTGCCACTAGACCATCACGCTGGGCCCCTCTACAATCACTTTTCCAGACACAATGATTTTGTAAAGAAATACATCAAGCCCTGTTATTTACCTATTAAGTTTTCCCAAACAGCTCCCTGATTATTGCTGCTAAGACACTTCGATCATCATCCCAGCATCATAATCTTCCTGAAAGTCTAGTGGCTCAACCAGCAAACTTCAACCCACCCTTTCCTCTTCATCACCTGGTTGAATTAAAGTATCACCCTGATGTTGCTACATCCTGGACAAAGAAAGACATAACAACTACAGAGGTTAGATGTAAAGTTTTATGGAAAAAAGAACAGGTTATCGCAGATTTCTGGGTAGTTGGAAATATATGGTCAAGCAAGAAAATGTTTAAGTTAATTTGTAAGTACACATATATCAATGTGAATACACACACACACACACACACACACACACACACTCCACAGCTTCCAGAAGCATAAAAACATTTGATCTTTAGCATCATCTTAACACAAATCATATGGGTGTGTCTGTGAACTTCAAAGTTTATTTATGTTTTAGTGTGGGCAACTGAGGTTGAGTCGGGGCATAAATATATAACATTAAATGAGTACAGGAATTTTGGCAAGGAGAAAAATGTAGTCATGGACTTTGTAAGGACATTTCCTGTAAAATTTTAATGTGACACTAGGTAAGTGTGACTTCCTTGAGGAAAGTCCCTGAGAGGATGTCTCATTTAACCATTCATTCCCTCCATCTTTTTATATTTCTTCAAATTTGATAAAAATATTTACACTAGCTTTTCACTTGTCATTTCTTTTTAAAACATAAAAAAGAGGAAGATTTAAATTGGGAACTACTAGCCTCTTAGTTTTGTGTTATGTAATGGGGTCCATCCATCCATCCATCCCTTCATCCACTCATCCATCCTTCACTCACCATTTATTAAGCACTAGATAATTAGAGATGCTATAATTGTAACTGGGCATTAACATCCTTTTGCATTGTTTGAGGGTGTGCCTAAGCTTTAAGCAATCTCAAGTTATGGAACAGTTACTGAATCGAGAATCGAGATGGAATTTATATTTGTTATCTACCTTTATTCATTTTTCTCCTGAACGGTGAAAAAGAGGAAAAAAAAATAATGCATTTCCTCATCACGTCTTTAAGAAGCAAAGGTAGACTTCGGACTGGAGGCTTCTACTCAGCCCTACATACAGTACCCCACATATATATGTATTCTTTGTACTTTATTAAACAAATGGGTGAATAGAAATGCTATATACTGAGTCCTTCAGAAACTAAAAGCTGGGAAAATGATAGCATTTTCCTTAAAACATCAATAAAAATGTAACTAATTGAAATAATGGGAGCAGAGGGTAAATGCAAAGCTGAGGCTTTCCATGATATACTCTTCCCCTAATTTGTATCATCCAACCATTTCTTGCTAAGAACTACTCAGGGCACTTCTTAGTGCCTTCTCATGTCATTCGATCTTTTGACACCTGTTGCTCTTCCTGTGAATCCTGAGCCAGTTTTGTCTCAGTCTTCAGCTCCCAAACACTTTCCCTCATCATAGACCCCTTTTCTCTTATACTATTCCCTATATGTTCACTATCAAAATACTGCTGCTCACACTCCATCCTTTAACATAGCAAATATCAAGATGAGGTCTCCACAGAATGATGAATGACACCATGATATAGGTGATGGGACTAAGATACCTCATGGAATATGCTGACTCCCTGTAATAGGTGTTTTTTTTTCCTTCTGTCTAGATTTACAGGTCCCTCCTCAGCAGTCTGGCTATAAGGAACAATTCATAAATCCCAATTGAAATGTGATTTATTGATGATGACTTAAAACTTTATAATGGATTCAAAGACAGGCAATGCCCCAAAGTAATCCTGTATTGTATGGCTGGTTAATAGGAGAGATCTATTTTAGCTTCCTAAGAGGTCAGAGTATAGTATTTCAATGCTCAAATGGATAATTGTAAGTGGAATAAGAGTTCTCACAGAGTACTGAGGACCATAAGATGTATGGATGGTAGTCATAGAGATGAGTAGAGTGAACAGTGAGCAAAATTGCAAATGATATTCTGAAACTACCCACGCTTGTCTTATAGTTAGAAGCCAAAAGTTTATTTTTTAAAAAATTTTACTTCTTTTTATTATTATCATTTTTATAATACAGTTCCATAGGACCTAGGATTTCCCTTATCCCCTCCCCAATTTCCCCAACTGAGTTCCTATGTATCATTACAATAGTATAGTTCTTCATACACAGTCATATGTCCATTATTGTAGGCAAAGACAATGGCAGAGAGTCCAGCATACTATTGTGAAGATATGGTAAACAGTTTCATTGGGAGTTCATCTTTGTCTGCATGTATTCTCACATCTGGTTGTGATAGTCTCCATTACACAGTTACTATACATTCCCTTAAATGAAAACAAAAACAAAACACAGGAAGAGAAGGGAAAATGGAAGTTAACAACACCTGAAGCTAAATAATATGCTACTGGATTACTAATGTGTCGCTGAAGAAATGAAAAAGAAAATCAAGAACCTTCTTGAAGAAAATGATGCTACTGTATGATCTGAGTCATTAAAAAATTTAATCAGAACAAAGTGTTTTAAAGAGATGAACTAGCAACAACAAAAACATCAAAATCCATGAGATACAGTTTCCGCTGATCTTTGTTGGTGAAATGTGTCTCCTGTAGGCAACAAATAGATGGGTTTTGTTGTTTCCAGTCTACTAATGTATGAATTTTTATTGATGAGTTTAAGCCATTTACATTCAGGGTTAATATAAATGGGTGGTAATTTGGTCTTGTCATTTTAGCAATGGGTTGTTGATTTAGCCTTTTGTTTAGTTTTGATTTTTTTGTTTATTTTTTTAAGAGTAGAGAATTTAATCCAGGCATTGCTATATAGGACATGACCATTCCAACTTGCATTTCATGTGCTAGTTCAGATTCCTAACCCATAATGTGCTTAACAACTCTAAAGGTAACTGATTCTATACCCGTAAGATCTTAGATTTTCTGGAAATGTTTTGTTTGTTAATTTTTTTTTTTTTGCTTTTTCTCCCAATGTAAAGTTTTTTTTTTTATTTAGTCTTTTTGTTGTCTTTCACTGGGATGTTCTTAGCATTTGCCTTTGGTTTTGGTGGGTGCTATTCCTTTTCTCTGTCAAGAGAGCATCTTTAAGTATCTTTTGTAGGGAAAGTTTGAAAGAAGCATATTCTTTTCACTTTACTGTGGAAGAATTTTATTTCATCTTCAAAGATACAAGAAAGTTTTGCTGAGTACATTATCCTGGGTCGACAATTTTTTTCTTTTAAAATCTGAAATATGTCACTCCAATATCTTCTTTCCTGTGGAGTTTCCTGGGAGAGGTCTCCTGTGAGTTTAATTGACATTCTTTTATATGTCAGTTGATTTTTTTTTCATGTGCACATGCAAGGATCTTTTCCCTATGTTCGAATGAAGAGAGCTTGATTATTATATGTCGTGGTAAAGATCACTTTTGGACAAGCCTGTTGGTAATTCTGTGCCCCTCCTGGACGTTGTTTCCCAATTCTTTCTCTAGATTAGGGAAATTTTCCCTTATTTCATTAAACACATTTGGAAACTTAGCTTTTCTTTCTGCACCTTCTGCAACTTCCATAACTCTTATATTTGGCCTTTTAATAGTGTCTTAAAATTCTTGAATTCTTTTTTTTTTTTTTTAATCTTGACCCAGCTCTGCTTCCAGCTTTTTGTTTGTTTCCCCCTGGTGACAGGAAATATCTTCTAATTTTGAGATTCTTTCTTCTGCCTCTTTCATTCTATTTTGGAGACTCTGCACTGTACTTTTAGTTTGTTCACTGTATTCTTCATTTCTGATGTATCAGCTTTCATTTGATTCATTTCCAGTGTGACATATTCCTTGAATGCCTGCTTTACTTGCTTCTCATTGTTGATAAGAAGTTTTATAACAAGTGTTTTGAATTATGTATCTCCCATTTTTTTTATGTCTTCCTCAGTTAACTCTGAGGTTGGCAAAAGCTTTTGCTCCTTTGCATGGGAGCCTTCAGTCATATTCATTCTGCCTTTGTCTCTTCTTTTGCTCTTGGTCAATGTACTTCTGGCTATCAGATTCTTTTCCTTGGAGCAGGTTTCTAACCTGTGCCACCTACAGGTCTACAGTTCAGTTTTACTTACTGTAGTTGGTACAAGGCTCTTTGCAGTCACTTGTGCCACTCCCTCCAGTGAGTTCCAGGTCTGGGTTCTTGTGTTAGATTTCCACCATGTTCTTCATAGCCCCAGCTCCTGATACCGTGCTGTGATACCACTGTTGTCTGTATAACCTGTCTCCCACTTCTGGTTGGAGCAAGTCCAGGATTAGGGAGACACATATATTGCTAGATTTTTGATAGTGGTGATCTTGCTGCAACCTGTTGGGCATTTGGTCTGAGAGCCACATGGACCTGTTTTGACCTGTTTGATGCCAAAGTTGGTTTTATTTTCCTGTGGGACCAGGGTAATGCAATGAGCTCAGTGAGTTCTTGCTGAGCTCAGTGCATGTGCAGCTTACTGTTATCCCTGCAGTGTTAAAGTTTTTTCCATGCTGTACAAAATGGCACCTGATGTGCCACTACTAGAGTTCTTGATTTGCTGGCTGTCAAGTCTGAAGGTCTGAGGACTACCCAGACCTATCATCGGTGGAACCTGTTGGATGACATGTTGTTGCCGTTCACTGAGACAAAAATGAATTCACTCTCAGCTCAGTGCATGTGCAGTAGTGTCCATAGTCCTTGACTTCTTAAACAAAATGGCACCTGATATGGCTCTAGGGGATGGACTGGGTTGTGAAATCCATCCTGTTCCTGCACTGCCTGTCTGGGACCTGCTTCTCTGTCTCTGCTTCTGGTCAAATCAAACAGAACAGCAGGACAGGCAGTTCTTTGTCTGGGTTCACCTCCGTAGCTCGCAGTGAACATCGATTCCCACCTGGTTGCTGGTATACTTCTGGCTGTTGGTGCAATTCGAATCACACTTGCTGAATGCTGCTAGAGTATCAGTTATTGCAACACCACACCGTTGTGTCCGCTGCTTTCCTGTGTCTGTCAGTCTCTAGGTACCCCTGTGCTGTTGTTCTGTCATCTCCTATTTCCCGGAATGTGCCTTCTCTGCTTCACACTGGCTAATATTTTTCTGTTTGTTTAAATGTGTCCTTACCCTCTTCCACCATCTTGATTCTGCCAGAAAGCCAAAAGTTTATTACCTATCAGGTGGCTGCCACAGATGCAGTTAGAAAACATGATCTATGACCGGCACTTGAACAGAAAGAATTTGATATGGGATAGTAGTTCCAACGGTGTTGGGAGGGTTGAAAGACCTGATAAATACTAGGGAGGCTGGTTGGACAAAGCATGGAAATGGTGTTTGAAAGCCCAAGAGTCAGGACTGCTTGGTGGTAGCTGGGACCACAGAACTCACAGCTGCTACCAAAGACATACCTGAGGAATAGGATAGGGGCACATTCTCTCATCTTATTTGCGGTGATCAATTGTTAGTGATGCAGTGTTGAACAGGGGATAAACAAGGATGGAACATGGTCACAAACCAGCACAGTCATTTTATTGTTTTTATGATTTCTACTAATTTAGAGAAGACAAGGCTGTTCTGCTTATTTTTAGAACCTAATAATTGGACTTGAGTAGGGTTGAAAGTAGCGATTTATGGAGATACCTTTATGTTCCAGATTATATTCGAGGATTCTCACAGACAGTATACTATTTAATGTTTCCTGTATCCTTATACAGCATCTCCCTGACTTTCATGAAAGGTTTGAACTGAAAAGGGTTTATAGAAAATGTTTAGATAAAGCACTAGGAATCTTGTAGGACTGTTAGTACCTTTCCAACTTTATTCCCAAAACTATACTTCAGTAGGATAGGCCTAAGGGATGCTAACTGAGTAAATTCCAATGAGGTTGAAAACCATTTGGTCTAGTACAAATGAACTTATAACTCCCTGGCTCAACTTGGGTAAGTGTTCTGTCTTCCACAGCTATATGCTGTTGCTTTTAATTTGTATGCCATAGCTGCATATATACAAAATCATTTATTCAAAATCATGACTAACTTACATTCACAATAGCTTTTTGTGATTTTGCACATTCTCAGTTAATGGCCATCATGAGCAATGTTCTGAGAAATGTTTAGGGCTAGAGAGAGATTTCTCATGCTTAGAAAGGTAGAGAAAATATTGCAAATTATTACCATAGGGAAGAGTAGTATTTTGGGAGTAAATAGCCAGATTAATAACCATTAACATTTTTTGGGTGTCCTGATAGTTTGTGTGTGTTAAATCATTCATTCTAATATCAACCTTTTAGGTGGATCCTATAATTATGAAGAGCCTCATTTTCCAGTGCAAATAGAGGTATAAAAGGATTAAGAAGAGCCCAGTGTCTGTGAGGAAAGGAGTCATCAAGGTTCATATTTTTAACCACTGTTTGTTTTTCATCCAAACATTTTTCTCCTGCCTTATGTGTTTGATCATGTCAAGCTAAAAATTAAACAAGAGTTAAGTAAGATGATTGCAGACATACATTGACAGTAAAGTACTGATGCACATTTTCAGGAGTTCTGTTTATATATAAAGTATCATTTTAACTTTGGCATCCTTTAAAATAATGATACCATATACACATATATTTCTTCTGATTTTCAGACCTCACAATAATTATATAATTTCCTTCACTTAAGGAATAGCAAACTGTTAATAAATTGAGTGGTTGGTGCTTAAAGTCTGTTAAAAACCACTTCAAATAACATGACAATCTCATCTTTATAGTAATACCAGGTTGTTAATTAGCTGAACTACCCAAATACAGAGATTATAGTTAAAATGGTTTTGAGTGGGAGGTGATAATGATGCACTGCCTGTTTTATAACATGCTCTATGCCATGTAATTCGTCTCCCATTAAAAAAAATTCCCATGACATTTAAAGCCTCCTTAAGTGCAATGCCTCTGAAAAGTAAAGATATTGCTAGTTAAAGATTTCTGTATGTAAAGCATTTTATACAAATGGGAAACTATGTAAGAATAAACATTTGAAAGGAGGGAATTTTAACTTTTTGAGGTACGTAAGAATAAAATGTTACTCCTGTTCAACCTTTGCAAAATACAATTTTTAGACAACTTTAAAAGGCCAGGATGGTTAAGTTTTGAAAATTTGTTATCATTTGAAAAAATCACTTCATTTTTCAGTAAGGAATACACTTGTGTGTAATCTTAAACACACTTAGAGATATCCCTAGTCTTACTATTATTGCTAATTTCAAAAAAGACATGCTACCTTTTTGCTAGACTCAGGAGTAAGACCCCCACTTGTTAAAAATTGTTTCCACACTTGCAGTGACAGTGTCTCTTCTCATGACTGTGTTTCAGTCAGTCATCATTATGTTCATTTCACCAATAGGCAAACAGCATTTGTTCAACACACATTTATTAAATATTCTCTGTGTTGCAATAAGAAATGAGACTTGATCTGAAGAAATTGCCAGTCTAGGGGAAATTGGGTGACATGTAAATGGAAAATGACAGTCAAAGTATTTATCATTGAAAGAGTACTCCCCAAAGAGTATACTAGGAGAACAGGAGTCAATCTAAGCCTTGGTCGGGGCATGGAATGGAGGCTAGGAGAAGTTGATTAGCTAGAAGTTTTGCTAAAGAAATGCTAACTGATTATCTGGAAGGATGAGAAAGTTCTTTCATGGTGTTTGAGAAAGGTCATTTCAATCAGAAGGGAAGGCATAAAGTCTAATGGGGGACTGAAGAGTACAATAAGCTTGAGTCAAACAGAAGGCATGTGATATGCCTGGCCCTGTGACAAACACAGACCCCTCATGGAGGGCTTCTTGTGTGCATTCCGGTTAGTCACACACAGATAAAATGTCACCTCCTGACTACTTTTTTACCTTTCCAACCTTGTTTCCCTGCTGAGTCATGCTATTTTCTTGGCCACATAATGACGGCCTGTCTCCTCTACTAGGAGGGGAAGGATTTGTCTTTGTCATTGCTGCATTTCCAGCAAGAGAACTGTGCCTGTCATACAATATATTTTTAAAAAGTTTTATCATTGCCCCAAACATCAACATACCATGAGAGAATATGGCGATTTATAGAAGTTTATGGAAGTATAGGCAAATATTTAGGATTGTTTAATAGAGTAGAGGAAGTGCAACTAAGAGCACCGCTAATTTTGGCCATAAGGAGAGAGAGGTCTGAATCTTACCTGGCAGGTATTTCAGCAGGTTTTGAATAGGAATGAAATTTCAGTTTATTAGTAGGTGTTATGAACAGAAGGTTGATGGATTCTTGGTGTTGTGATTTCAGGGATACTAAAGCCTGTTCTACCCTAACTTTGAGGAAATTCTTTTTCTATGTGTCTCTTACATTGTTTTGTCTCAATGCATTGATGATGTCTCCCATATTTGGAGGAATGAGATTATCTGTTCCAGCCAAAGATTGTTTATCATCTCCTTGATCAAGAAAATAAAATCTTGATTATTTAAGTGGGCAGTTACTTACAAAGCATGTTGCTGTTTAAGATCATAGAATGTTCAAGGCACAATCACTCCTAATTTGGGGGAGATGAACAGAGATTCTCACAGATAGTTGCCTGATTTTCCAGTCTGTGGTCCTTTGTGTTCTACTCTTTTCCCTACTGACATCGTGGTAGAGCTATCATTCAAAGCTCAGCAGTTAGTTCAAGAATGAGCATGCAAAGCTAGAATCAGCCCTTGGGTGGACATACAGTTCTTTACATAGAATTACTTAAATGTTTCAAGATAAATATAATTAATTAAATGAATGGATTTAATGGGATATGCATGTTTTTATAACAATTGCTCAGGCCTCCTTGGAGCTTCCACCTCCAGTGCCAGTATATCATATGGTTATTGCTTTGAGTCCCAACTACTCCTCCTCAGACCAGCTCCCTGCTGATGGCTTTGGAGGGCAGTGGAGGATGGGCTTGGTGCTTGGCTCACTCTACCAACGTGGGAGACCAGGAGGCTTAAGATTGGGTCAAGTTTAGCCATTGTGGCCATTAGGGTATTGAACCAGTGAATGGAAGATCTCATTTTCTCTCTCTACCTTTCCTTATCTCTCTGTAACTCTGCCTTTCAAATAAAAATAAACAAACATTTAAAATCATAAGATAGAAATTTACTAACTTTACAATATAATAGCTTCCTGAAAATCTGGGATATTAAAGAACAGAGTGAGTGTGAATTGTTTGGTTATTTGCTGGATGATGGCAATCAGTAAACAGGATGGAAAAGGTATAACCATTCCAATACCCTCACTCTTAATTCAGTCTTTTTTCCTGTAAGCTGTAGCTCTTCCTTGAAAAATCTGGAAGCACAAGAAAAGTGACAGGCTGATACTGGATTATCAAAAATGTTAGGTTAGGCTAGCAAAAATAGTTTGGTGGGAAAAAAGGACAGGCAGAAGGAACCAGTTATGCATTGAATTGTGTCCCTTTTCAAAGAAGGTAGTAACATATCTAATCCCCTCAGTATTTGAGAATGTGTTTGGAATAGAGTTAAGTAATTAAATCTGATGATAGCACACTGGAGTAAAGTGGATTCTTAACCCAATAGGACTGGATAAAAGGGGAATATTTGGACTCAGAGATCAACATGTACAAAGAGCGAAGACAGTCATCTACAGCCAAGGAAGCAGTTCTCAAACAGTTCCCTCCCTCACAACCTGCAGGAGAAACCAACACTGGCCACATATTGATTGCAAACTTCTAGACTGCAGATCAGTGAAGAGAGTTATTGAATGATTGAACACAGGTGGTGAGCTGGCATGTAGAGAAAAGATTGCAAAAATATTCAGTAAATAGAATGGACAGCAGTTAGTTCATAATTTGATGTGGGGAGATAAATAATGATTTAGAGATAATTAGATTTTAGTTCTGGATCTGTTACTGCTCAGTAGTGTAAGTTTAAGTAAGGCTTTCCTTCCTCCCTTGCTTCAGTTTTTTCATTTATAGAATATGAGTCCTATTATTTTCTGTGATGGTTAATACTATGTGTCAGTTTGAGCTAAGGGGTGGCAGCTAGCTAGAAAAGACATTGTATCTGGGTAGGAATCTAATGTGCTTCTGGAAGAAAATAGGAATTGAAGCAGGAGACTGAGTTAAGCTTACTTTCACCAACATAAGTGGGCATAATATAATCTGTTGAGATTCCCAAATAGGAAAAGCAGAAGGAAGGGGAAATTCATTTTTTTTATTGATTATATTGCATTGTGTGACATAGTTTTATAGGCACTGGGATTCCCCCCACCCCTCGCCAACCATCCCCCCATGGTGGATTCCTCCACCTTGTGGGAAATTCATTCTTTCTGTGTGAGTCAACTTCATCTTTTGGCATGAAAGTCTTCCAAATGAGAGCCTGCAGGTTGTTCAGCCTACAGGACGAGGAAAGGACTTGTACTGTTGGTTCTGTTGGCTCTGTTGGTTCACATGCTTCTGGACTCAAGAATAAATTCTACCACCAACTCACCTTGCATTCTAGGTAGCAGATGCAGATAGTGGAATTTATCAGCCTCTGTGGTCACATAAGCCAGTTCCCATAGTAAGCTATATGTCTGCTTAGATATAGAAATATATTGGTTCCACTTCTCTGGAGAATATTGAATAATGGAGGTTCCAATTTCATAGCTGATGTAACAGACAAGTAAATGTATGTTAAAATCCTATTAAAGTGATAATATGTCATAGGTTAATATTAGTAAATAGAGTAAAGATGCAATTTTTTGTTGAAAAATGTGGATGTTACTAAAATAAATGATACATTTTTCACCTGAGCATCAGGTTGATGTCAGTCAGTAGGCCATCATATTATTCACTGAAAGCAGAAATGTTGGAGAGAAATGGATTTGAGAAGCAAATTCCATTGTAATAAAATTTAAAACATACACACAAATTACATATTAGTTAATATACACAGCCTCACAATTAATGTTGGCTTTTATAAAGCTCAAGCTTTATATCTTTAAGGATTTTGCTGTCTTTTGAAGATTATCTCACATGGAAAATGCAGTCAGTGCTGTTGTGTTATTAGGTTGTTCGAGAAAATAATAGTAAAAATAATATCTGTTTAAGCCTTTTAAAAACTATATTGATTGGGAATGACTGGTACATTGGAGATAGAAGTATTGAGTTTTCACAACTTGAACATCAATTAGTTTTTAGGTTGTCAACTTATGATCGACTTTTCTCTTGGATGGATGATCACAGATGTGGCAATCTATAATGGAGAAATTGAGTCTCCTGCCAGGAATGTTCTCTGGTATGATTTTAGTGCTAGGATTACCATATGAAATTTAACACACCAAATTAAACTTGCCAAATAAACAAATGCATTTCCAGCATAAATATACCTCAAATATTGCTTCGAAATATTTGTGTTAAAGTAAAATTTCCAATTCAGCTAAAATTCAAGCTTAATGGATACCCTTGATTTTGCTTTGTTAAATTTGCCAACTTTTTATAAGTTCCCTTGCTTGAAATAAGCTCAGGTTATAAATTAGGTTCAAAAGCAACTGAATTTGAGACATAGTGTACCTAAAACTTTATCTGTATGATCTCTCAAGGTCCTTTCTTGAGCTCATGGTTTTGCAATTCATGATTTATTGAGAACATACAATAAAATACCTTGTTAGTAAACACTTTACTAAAGGTACTGCAGTACTTAACAGGATATTCAGGTTGAAATGATCCAAAATACATACAATTTATCTGATATTTATGATGTTATTTAAAACAAATATGTTGACGTCCATTGGCAGAAATTTTTTTTTCCATAATGAGTAGATTGATAGAGTAAACTGAGTATATCTGTAGTTTCATGAAGATGACAATCCTCTTTTTTTGTCATTAGATAATGTGTTCATATACAGTTTATACAATTATACCCTGTGAAAGGAATTACATATTATTTGTAAAAGTGTTAGAATCACAGTGGTATTTTAAATGAACAAAGATAAGACAGATGAGACCAAGTGCCCTGTGATTTCAATTTATGCTTTAAATCTGTGTGGGGCTTTCTTTCAACTCATCTATTTCTATGCATTCAAAGTTTGCAAAGAAGACATAACAGAACTATTCTTCCTCTGTCTTGAATTCTCAGTCTTGAATCCTTGGCCTCCTTGTCTTTAAGAGGTTAGGCAAGGTGGATGGAAGAGTAAACTCATCACAGGAACTGTAAGTCATTATTACCTTGCAAAACAACACTCCATAGAATCTCAGTTCTTCCCAGCACATAACCAGTTCTCCAAATCAGAAAAGTACTCTTTTTCAGAGAAAATAATTTCTTCTTTCTTAAAAGAGACTTTAATGGGATGGTATTAAATTGATATTAAATCAAATGCTCTGGGACACAGCACGTTAACCTAGTGGCTAAAGTCCTCGTCTTGCAACCAGTGGAATCCCATATGGGAACCAGTTCATGTTCTGGCTGTTCCACTTCCCATCCAGCTCCTTGCTTGTGGCCTGGGAATGAAGTGGTGGATGACCCAAGTTCTTGGGATCCTGCAGTCATGTGGGAGCCCCTGAAGAAGCTCCAGGATCCTGGCTTTGAATCGGCTTGGCTCTGGCCACTGTGGCCATTTGGGGAGTGAATCAGTATATGGAAAATCTTTCTGTCTTTCCTTCTCTCTATCTGACTTTCTAATAAAAAATTAAATCTTAAAAAACATTGAATGGGCTGCGACAAATTGACACCTTCATCCCATATGAATGTTGACTCAAGTTCCAGCTACTCTATTTCCAACCCAATTGCTCCCTGTGAATGCACCTGGGAAGGCAGTAAAAGATGGCCCAAGAATTTAAACCCATGGAATCTTGAAGGTAGTTCTGTGTGTAGTTTCTTTTCGCTTTGGATTGACCCAACCTCACTCATTGTGGCTATTTGGGTCATGAGCCAGCAGATGGAAGATCTGTCTTTGGCTGTCTCTCCCTCCTTGGAACTCAGCATTTTGGATAAATAAGTGTGTAGTTTTTTTTTTTTTTTTAAATAGCCGTTTATTTATTTGGAAGGCAGAGTTACAGAAAGAAAGAGATAGAGATAGATATTCCATATTCTGGCTCACTCCCTGTATGGTTGCAATAGCTAGGATTGGGTCAAAGCTTCTTAACCAGGAGCTTCTTCTTGGTTTTCACATGGGTGGTAGAATTCCAAGCACTTGGACCATCTTTTGTAGTTTCCCAGCTGCATTAATATGGAGTTGCATTAGAAGCAGCCAGAACGTGGACTAGTGCCCATATGGTGTGTGGGCATCACAGGCAGTAGCTTAATGGACTACACTACAATGTCAGGCCCCAAAATAGACTTTTAGCAAAGGTAGTTTTTCATTATTTTTTATTTACTTGAAAGAGTATCAGTGAAAATTAGAGATAGGTCTTTCAACTTCACTCCCTTGGGGTCAACAACAACTGGGATTGAGACATACCAATGTCAGAAGCCTGAAAATTGATACAGGTTTCCTACATTGAGTGGTAGGGATCAAATATTTGAGCCATGAACTGCTGCCTCCAGGATACACGTTAGCAGGAAGCTGAATCAAATTGAAGTATAGGTGAGGTGGTCACAGAAGGTGGCTGGGAACCCGCATTTACTTTTAACATATTGGTTACTCATTACTATGTCAATTAATTCCATAATGATGTAAATTTTTGCTGATGGTATGTTGGAGCTTTCAATTGACTGGGATGATACTCTGCTGGCTCTGTCATCAGACCAGAGAGGGTATACCTAAGAAACCGTTGAACTTGACGGGACAATAAGATGCTGGACTCTATGTTTGGTATACGCTTGCAATGGGGAAATCTCAACTGAACTTGAGCTGTGGTTATGCAATAAGGTGGAGGAATCCACCATGGTGGGAGGGTTTGGGGAGGGGTGGGGAGAACCCAAGTATCTATGTAACTGTGTCACATAATACAATGTAATTACTGAAGTTAAATAATAAATAATTAAAAAAAAAAAAAAAAAAGTAGTATACCAAGGACTTGAACCAGCATTCAAGTATGGGTTACAGGGTCCTGAGTGGGTGTTTAGCCAAGTGTGCCAAAGCACCAGGCTAGAAAATAACTTTTTCTAGTCGTGAATCAAAAGATATATAAGAGTGGTTGGTGAAGAGAGTATTTCAGGTGTAGGAAATAGCAAGTGACAAGGCTCAAGAAATAGCGGGAACCTAATTAGGTACAAAATTAGTAGGCAGATTTCTAAGCCAGATTAGTAGAAGTTTCAAAGACCATTAACAAAAGAGGATTTTAGCATGAAGGCATTGCTGAGGAATGAGCTGTGGACTTCATGTTGTTAAAGGACATAACAAAATGTATACTATTGGAGATTTTCCTCTCATTTCATGTAGAGAATATGCTAAAGAGGAATAAAGGATGAGCTAGGATAGTCTTTTTTTGTACTTTCCTAGTATTCCAGATGGGTGGCTGGTAACCTTAAGCACATGATTGCTGGCAGGAATAGAGGACAATGTATAACTCAAGAAATTTCTAAAAAGCAGAATTGACCAAGCCTCATGGCCTCATGTGGAAAGTGAAATGACAAAGGATATACAGTGAATTCCAAGTTTCTGGTTTGGATATTTGTTGGCAAAAGTCTAACAGAATAAAACGTAGAGGAACATGTGTTTGGCTTGATAGGGCCGAGGGGAGGGTCAGGGGAGAAATACTGAATTCAATTTGAGGTGTTTTGGTCACTTGTGGGTACTGAATTAGTTTATTGAACCAACAAATATTTATAGACTACCAAGTGCATACCAGACAGTGTGAGTAAGGGTTTCTAATGTACATCTGTGATTGTGATTTTTCAGAGATTATATTCAGTTTGGAGAGATGTGCAACAAATAAACCAATGATATAGTAAGTAAATACAATACCATAGATCTATGATAAATACCGTAAATCTAAGCATACAGCTAGCAGGAGAAAACAATTAACTTCATCTTAAAAATACGATCATAGACACCAAGTACATTTAATACTGTTTGGCTATACCTTGACCTTTTTTTTTTTTTTTTTAATTTTAACAGCACCTCTTTCTTCCTTTACTACACAATTCACAAAAGGAAAATACTTCATCTTTCCGTCACTAGCTCTGCCAACGTAACTTCATCCTGTGCATGCACTGGCTTTCTCACTTGTGAGCAGGTTTCCCTGCTCTGCTCACGGTTAGTTCCTTTGCTTGTGCACAGAAGTCACCCCCGCCCCCCCTTGGACTTGCTCAAGGCCTCTTTAAAATTAAACTCATTTGACCTCATATCTTCCTCCATGCACTCCCATTTCTCTCTGCCATTGTTATTTATAGGAAAATTCCAAAATTAGAATTTTCTGTTCTTGATGCTCCACTTGCCTGTCTCCTATTCTTTTTATAACTTATGAAAAGTAGGGTTTGTCCCCACCATTCTTCAATAACATCTTTTTCTAAGGTTATCAAGAATTTCTTTCTTGGGAGCCCCACACATGTATAACCAACTAATCTTCAACATTAAAACTGAAAATAATTCAGGAGAAAAGCCTGGTCTCTTCAACAAATGCTGTTGGAACAATTGGGTAGTAGCCTGCAGAGGTAAGAAGCAAGATCTCGGGCCCGGTGGCGTGGCCTAGCGGCTAAAGTCCTTGCCTTGAAAGCCCCGGGATCCCATATGGGCGCTGGTTCTAATCCCGGCAGCTCCACTTCCCATCCAGCTCCCTGCTTGCGGCCTGGGAAAGCAGTTGAGGATGGCCCAATGCATTGGGACACTGCACCCGTGTGGGAGACCCGGAAGAGGTTCCAGGTTCTCGGCTTTGGATCGGCGTGCATCGGTCCGTTGCGTTTCACTTGGGGAGTGTATCAACGGATGGAAGATCTTCCTCTCTGTCTCTCCTCCTCTGTGTATATCTGGCTGTAATAAAATGAATAAATCTTTTTTAAAAAAAAAGAAGCAAGACCTCCACCTGTCACCTTCTACAAAAGTCAGCTCTACGTGGATCAGGGGCCTGAATCTTCACAGAGACACCATCAAACTATCAGAGGAAAACATGGGTAGCATTCTCCAAAATATAGGCATTGGCAAACACTTGTTAGGAATGTCACTAAAAGCATAGGTGGTCAAAGCAAAAATAAACAAATGTGACTACAACAAACCAAGAAGCTTCTGTATGGTGAAGGAAATGAACAACAAAGTGAAGAAGTAACCAGCAGAATGGGAGAAAATCTTAGCACACTATATAACTGTTTTACAGAGTTTCAGAAGCTCAATGAGAGCAAAACAAACAACCCTGTGAAGAAATGGTTGAGGGCCTAACAGCGTGGCCTAGCGGCTAAAGTCCTCACCTTGAACGTGCCCAGGATCCCATATGGGCGCCGGTTCTAATCCCGTCAGCTCCACTTTCCATCCAGCTCCCTGCTTGTGGCCTGGGAAAGCAGCCGAGGACAGCCCAAAGCCTTGGGAACCTGCACCCATGTGGGAGACCCAGAAGAAGTTCCTGGCTCCTGGCTTCGGATTGGCACAGCACCGGCCATTGTGCTCACTTGGGGAGTGAATCATCGGATGGAAGCCTTTCCTCTCTGTCTATCCTGCTTTCTGTATATCTGCCTTTGTAATGAAAAATAAAATAAATCTTTAAAAAAAAATGGTTGAGCAGGCATTTTTTTTCAAAAGAACAAATTCAAATGGGTGATTTATGAAAAAAAAATGCTCAGGCTCCCTAGCCATCAAGGAAATACAAATTAAAACCATATTCAGATTCCACCTAACTCCACTGAGGTTGGCCTACATGCAAAACTGTACTAACAACACCTGCTGGCATGGATGTAGGGAGAAAGGTACCTTCCTTCACTGCTGGTGGGAGTGCAGGCTAGTACAACCACTACATCAGTCAGTATGTAGAATGCTTAGAGAACTGCAAATAAACCTGCTGCATGACCCAGCTATCCTGCTTCTTGGAATGTAACCAAAGGAAATGAGATCTGCATATGAGAAAGGGATCTGTAATCCTATATTTATAGCAGCACAATCTACAATAGCAAAGACATGAAAACAACTCAGATGTTCACTAACAGAGGAGTGGATAAAGAAACTGTGATATATCACTCCATGGAATACAACTCAGCCATTAAAAAGAATGAAAGTCTACCATTTGCAACCAAATGGTCCCAACCTGAGGTCATTATGCTCAATGAAATAAGACAATCCCAAAAGTACAAATACCATATGATCACTCTGATATAAGGCAACCTTCATGCAAAATACATGATCATCATTACTTCTTGGTCTTTTGGCTAAGATCGAGTGTAATAGACAAGATCAACAGATACGTAGGTAAACATGCATGTACAGCTAGTCATCTGAAGGAACAACATAATAGAGACTATTAAATAGAGATGTAAAGATACAAAGAAGTATCCATCTCTACTTCCAAGGCAGCATGTGTCAAAGATGGACTCCCAACGAAGCTGTTAAATCTATCTTTGCAATAAGATGCTGGACTGTTGGCCATTTTTCGTACTTAGTGTCAGGATATACTTAAGTCGCAGAATGGTTTTTAAAAAATGGTTTTTTTTATGACTGTTTTTTGAGGACTATGCTATTCTAATAATATAGAGGTGGGGGGAATTCCAAAGCCTATAAAATTTTATCATTAAATAAACAAATAAATAAGTAAATCTGTGAATGAACAGAAAGAATTTTCTTCCTGCCAAAACAGGGGCAAGTTTTTTTTTTCTTAACAAAATGTTTATTACTTAAACATTTTGAGCATCCTACATTTAGTAAATCATCTTGAACGCCCCACATTTAGTAAACCTCTTTCTTAAAAACAAAGTTTATTAGTTATTTTTAAATATTTGAAAGGGAGTGTGATTGCTTCACTCCCTCAACTGCCCATGGCAGCAGGAGCTGAACCAGTTGGAAACCTAGAGTTCCATCTGTATTTCTCCTGTGGGCAGCAAGGATTTATTTTTTTTTAATTATTTTGCATTATGTGACAGTTTCATAGGCTCTGGGAATCCCCCCACACCTCCCCCACCTCCTCCCCTCCCCCCTGGTGGATTCCTCCACCTTGATGCAGTATTACAGTTCAAATTCAATCAAGATTCTTTCCTTGCAAACATATACCAAGCATAGAGTCCAGCTACTTATTGTCCAGATGGGTTGAACAGTTTCTTGGGGAGACCATTTCTGGTGTGAAGTTAGAGCTGGTAGAATATCATCCCAGTCAATTAAGAGTCCCAATATAACATCAAAAGCAATTTGCAATATTATGGAATTGACATGGTTTTAAGTAACCAGTATGTTAAAAAAAAAAAAAAAAAACAAGTCCTAACTACGACCTATGATTAGCTCATTGACATTTCAATTTTAGTTTATATACAGGACCGGCTGCTATATACCTTAAAATGGCTATAAGGTACCATTCAGCTGTCTCGTGTCTATTTCATTTTAGTATTTAGCCATTTGTTGTGTTGAAGTATAATTGTGCTGATCTTGGCAGATTTTAGGATAATCTACACTGGCTTGTAACTCTAACAAGATATTTATCAACATTTAAGGTGCAGAACATTTTTTTGGCGGGGGGTGTGCAGGAAAATCCTCAACACCAGGGTGAGGAGTGAGTAATCTTTGTGTCCCACCCAGCGAGGCATGAGCCAATCCACGCCAGCTCTTTCCTGTCAGATTCCAAGCTCTACTTTCTGTTGTTTGTCTATTTATTTTAGGTTTTTTTAGTTTGTATGATTGATTGTTTGCTGTGAGGGGTTTCCGAAGCGATCCCGATGGTCATTGCGAGGGAGGGCGGGGGTCCAGAGGTGGAGCCAGGCTCTCAGACCAGAGAAAGCTCTCCTCCCTGGTCCCGAAGGACATTTATTGTTCTTCTGTTTCTGCGGACTGCTCAGGGCTTCTGGTTGTCTTTCGATGACGTTGTTCCTCACGGTAGTGTTTGGACTTCTTCCATCCCCTGCGGAAGCTCCGGTTGGGGGTGGGTGACCTCAGAGTACTTGGCCTCCGAGGGCATCCAATTCCCTGTGGCCTCCTTGGCAGTTGGGATATAGTCCTTGTTGCTCGTATTAATAGTTTGTGGTGAAGGTCTGGGAGTCTTCGTGGTTGGGATCCAAGCTTCCTCCTTACCACCTGCTCCACTCTGGAGTGCAACAGGGGCAAGTTTTGACTTCACTTTGCTTTCTTCTCAAGTTTTCACCAACATTTCTCTCATTCTTGAAATCTCTTTGCTTGGCATCTCAGATATCCTATCCTAAGTTTTCATCTGTTGTCCTAGGTCTCCTTTATTCACGCTTTCTTTTAGATTTTTCTTATGTAGCTCTAAATTTCTCTTTGGTAATCACTCGGTCATATGGTTTTACCTAACACATTTACCTTGAGTATTTATGTCAATGAGTTTGTCTAAAATTTATGTCTATAGCCCTAAGATTTTTTAAGTTATCAATTCATTTGTCCAATTGCTTACTGGGTAACTGAAATTGGCTGGCCAACTGGCACTAGAACCAAACTTGTTCCTCTGTCTGTTTTCAGTGTCATTAAATAGCTATTCTGTTCAACCAAAAGTCAGAACAAATTAGGCTGCATGAAATACCGTTCTCATTTATTTACACTCCTCTTGCTTAGTGGATTGTCTGGCTATATCTCAAAATTAATCAATATTATCACCTGTAGTACCCAGCCTAAATCATTACTGTGAATTAATTCTGTGTATCCCAGTATTTTCTTTCCCCCACTCTTGTTCCCACTTTTGACCTCTCCCCTAGTCATTTCTCCATACATCTGCCAAGGGAACCAATTACTCCCCATGATATGAAGAACAAAATAAACTTTTACTATGATATGCACGCCCCCCTCATAAAACTCCCACTTACTAGTTCTACTTCATTTTTTTCCCTTTTCTCTCTGGCCTTTTCTCAATAGTGAAGTGAAACAATTGGAGCATATTTAGGGACTGAATTAACAACATTTACTGATGAATTAGTTATAGGTTATGAGGAAGCAATTTACAGAGAACAACTCATATGTTTCACTTTGAACAACCAGATGGGTAATATCTTGCAAAAGTTTATTCATCAAATAGATGGAATCATACTATGAAAGAGAAACTTCTGAGAATTAAAAGGAAAAAAATGCCTGTTTTTGGCTTCCAGTTTTCATGGGAGAGAGTAAAAGTGGCTGTTTTAAAACTGAACATAGTAGCTCTCATTCCATATGATTCCAATCTGTAGGTACAAGAATTGATGTATTGAGAAAGCCAGCTAAAGAGCTAGTTCAGTGGAATACTGGAATTAAAGTATGTTTTACTAAAAATGTGTATTCAAATTTTATTGTAAGGCCAAAATATTTTCTTTGAGTGTTAGTTCATTGTTTGAAATTCTCCTTTATCTTGCTTTATTAACAATATTTGTCATAAATTATATAGTATTTATAGCTTTGCTTTTCTAAGCTGGAGCTGAAACTTAAATTCATATGGAACACAATGTGAAAGGAAAAGAACCTGTACTTCTAGCATTTTCCCCAATGATGATGACATTCTAAGACTCCAAAATTATTTTTCAGTGACTTGCCCTTATTGTAACTTTACAAAAGCATTCAATATATTTTTCATATAGCAATACTTTTTACTTATATACTGCCACATATGTACTAATAATAAAATTGCTGACTTTCAATAGCAAGTACAACTGAAGCAAAGAGGTATAACTGGAAGGTATTTTGGTTTTAGATTTTTTAAGGGAAATATCAACTGCCTATCGTTAACTATGCTTTGGGAATCAGCCATAATGTATTTTATAGCAGAATGGAAAAATATTGGTTAATCTGGTAAACTGAATAAGATGAATTTATTTAAAAGATTCTAGTATGTATTTGTACTAGGTATCACACACATACAAAAATGTAAAATGTGCAAACATCGTGAATATTGAAAATCAGTTTTCAGGAAGAATTCTCACATCAATTTCTGATTTACTCCAAGGAGTAGTATAGATGGTGGGCATTGGAGGTCACAATAGTAGTCATCAATCTGAGTAGAATTTTGCCAACTGGAAACTGATTTTTTTTAATATTTTTATTTTGAATTTTGAATTATGTGGTACATTTTGTACAGGCTGGGATTCCCCCCCCCAAACTCCCACCCCCCATCAGATTTTTCCCATTTTGTTACATGGAAACTGATGTTTTTAAGGAGAAAACAAATAAAATCACTAAAATGGCTTTTGTTGAAGCTCAAAGTCAACATGTTAGTGCCCCCAAATGTGCACTTGGACATAATGACCATGTTTGGCAAGAAGGAGGTTTTTCTGGGACTGAGAGCATCAGATGGTAAAGATAGCCCTGTCAAGCCTGAGAGCAGGGCTGTGATCCTGCTTGGGAGGGTTCTGGTATATGTATCAACACAGCGTCCTTAAGTGTCAGTGTTCACACACACAAATGAAGTAGATAATGATTGTTAGTCAACTGTGTTAGATAAATTAAAGCCTTAACTATTGTCTTTCAAATCAACAAACATTTATTGATTGTCTGCTATTGAGTATGGTCCCTGATTTTTGCTAGGGATGCACAACTGAAAAGCGTGTTTCCACCACAAATTTGAACTTTGGTAGCTAGGCAGACATTTCAAAACTAATTACAATATAAGTCAAACTAGGAAGTACCAAGATAACCAAATCACATTCTAGTAATTTTTCTTGGAGAACAAATGAACCAGTGGATTTTTAAGAAAAGACAATTTATTTCCTTGTGTGTAAATGATGTTTAATTTTCTTTGTATTGCATCATTCTATTTATATAAACTCAACATACTGTGTAATTTACAATGCAGATTTAGGAGCACATTGATTCTTCCCATTCTACACCACCTCCCACTTGTGTTGCTCACCCACCCTCATCCTTCTTGGTTTCATTTTTTGATTTTTAAATGATGATATGAGTTCAGGTCACTTTACAATCATAGGTTTAACACTCCATTGATAAGGAGTTCAAGAAGTATCTTAGGAGACCAAAAAAGTATTGTTTTTCAGGAGTATAGTCAAAGGCTGTAACTAATCATCAAAACTCAAAATGTCAATTTTGCTCATATAGATTGCTTTTTTTTTTTTGGCTACTCAGGGAAACCATGGTATTTGTCTTTTGGGGACTGGCTTAATTCACCAAGCACAATGGTTACCAGTTGTATTTTTTCTGTTGCAAAAAGAGTGATATCATTTTTATGGCTAACTAGTATTCTGTGGTGCATATATACCATATTTTCTTTATCCAGTCATCAGTTGATGGATATGTCTTAGTTGAAATCAGGGAATTTCATATCTTAGTTATTGTGAATTGAACTGCTGCTATGGACACAGGAGTACAGAAAACCCTCTTATATGCTGATTTCATTTCATTTGAGTAAATTCCCAGGAGTGAGTTGGCTGGGTCATATAACAGAACTATGTTCAGATTTTGAAGAATCTCTATGTTATGTCCCATAATGGTTGTACTACATTCCCACCAGCAAAAGATTAGTTTACCTTTTTTCCCCACATCCCCATATTGTTTTCTGCTTCTTAATTTTGTATAATTGATAACTCCTAGAACTTAGTGTGAATTTCCCTTTGAGATGAACTATCAATGCTTTGGAAGGAAGTGAACATTATTAAAAAATATGATGGTGTCACCAGAAAGTTTCACTTAGGACATACTAAGTAATTATTTTAAGTATTTATAGTATTAAGGCTTCTGGATAGACTGTAACAAATATTAGATAACTTCAATGGTAGTTGGTGATAGAGAAAATTTCATAAGCTGCTGATGAAAATATAAAGCTAGAAGCTTGAAACTAAGTCAGGGTCTTTAATGTGGGTGACATAAGCCCAAGTACTAAAAACACCACCTGCTGCTTCTCAGGGCACGCATTTGCAGAAAGCTGTCAGAGCAGAGGATCTCTGACTAGTGTCAGGCACTCCAGTATGGGATGCTGGAATCCTAACTGGTGGCTTATCATTGCTCTAAACTTCCACTTTCCCAAATAAATTAATTTTATATTATTTTTGGCTATAGGGAATTTCCACTGGGTCAGACTTTTGTGTCACATGCCCAGTATGACCTTTGAAGACTCCAGTCATTTCTCTTTCGGCTACTTTTCATTGAATTGACTATTTTTTAAATGGACTATTTAGTGTTTCCTAATAGTGGCCTGGATTCATGGTTCATTTAGTAGCATTTCTCACCAGTTAGCTCTTTAGTTGAGTTTCTACCCAACTTTAAAATATCATTGCCATAGTGCTGTGTCCTTTTTTCTTTACAGCTTTGATTACTTGTAACATTATATTATGCATGTGATTCTTTGACCACAGTTAACCAATCCAAGTTGACTTTATTTATTTAAGGTTTATTTTTATTAGAAAATCAGATTTATAGAGAGATGAAGATGCAATCTGTCCACTGGTTCACTCCCTAAGTGGCCACAACAGCCAGAGCTGAGCTGATTTGGAGTCAGGAGCCTTATATTCTGGGTCTCCCATGTAGGTACAGGGTCCCAAGACTTTGGGCCGTTCTCTGCTGCTTTCCCAGGCCATAAACTGGGAGCTGGAAGAAAAGTGGAGCAGCCAGGATATGAACCGGTGCCCATGTGGGCTGCTGACAGATGCAAGGGAAGGATTTAGCCACTAGGCTATCCTGCTGGCCCCACCAGTTGACTTTAAACATAACAAAGCACATACAATTTGATTGTTCTTTTCTTCTTTTACTACCTCAGACTTTACTCCCATGTTAGGCACTGAGTGGATGAAGGAATTCTTACACGAAGTTTCATTTTTTTATTGTATCAATCCTTCTGGGAGATGGTGATTAGGAGGTTGTAGCTCAAGGCTTTGATGCTGGTGAAGCTGAATTCTATAAAGTTGTGAACCGCTCCTTTTATGTCGTGTTTTACTGGAGTTTTGAAGGATGCTTCTTTAGATGTGTTGGGAACTGAACCTGTAACTCTGGTATCTGGATCATAGATAATTTTATAAACTTTCATTAAGTTCCTCATTCAACATTTTCTTTTCCTTACCATACAAAGCACCATTTCAATGTTCCTTAAATGGCAGTACCAAACATTTTTGTTGCTGCTTCCTGTATTGTGTGTGTCTTTTCTGGCTTCATCATTAAAGTTTTTGAGTATCATGAGCATCATGTCATTCAAAAACTATATGCACTGTAATTTTATAAGATGTCAAGTTCAATTAGCTTTCTAGTTTCCTTCATTCATTTATGCTTCAATATCTTTTTTGACCCCCCAACAGACAATTCTATCAGTCTTGTTAAGGAACAAAGTTTACTTCCAAGTTTATGCTTTCCTTGTCAAGAAGATGGCTCAGAGATGTTCGTTTTATTCCAATGCTATTTGTTATGCAATATATTACCTTATACTTACTGAGCTGAAATTTGGTTATTAATTTTTAAGCCATTTATACAAATCAGTAACTGTCTATTTCCTTTCTACTTAGCTTTAAATGTTAAACTTTCATATTGAATATATATGGGCATTGTGAACATTTTTGAATTGTAGCAAACATGATTGACATCAGTGTAGATTCACAAAGACCTTTACTCCATAGAGAATGATATATCTATCTATATTCTGAATAAAGTATTTTTTATCTAAATTTGTCCACATAGTGGTGCTTTATGGCACCATTGTTTCCCATGTGGACTTCTGACTTCTTCATGTTGTTCAAATGTAGGTTGGTGGGAAGCAGTATGGCCTTGCTTACGGCTTATGGGTAGAGTTCATTCTGATTTGTTCAAGTTTGTATTCTGATTGTTTCAAGCCCAAACATTGCCTGTTAAATATTTTGAATATTTACAATAATCACAAAATCATTACATGAAGGCAAAACCACAAGGAGATATCATTCCTCTTAATGACTTAAAAAGACAAAAACAACAGACTGTCCAGACCTGCAGGACACGACCCTCAAACCCTGAGGGTGGACTGGGAATGCCGGGCTGCTAGCCCCGGGCTGCTGGCCCAAGAAACACACGGACACACGTACTTGGTGGAAAAGAGTGCCTCTCTCTTTATTTTTACTCCTCATATATATACCTTCTTCTCTAGGGGAGGGGGAGAAAGGGAGGGGCTTCTTGGGAGTAATTATCTTCACTGAAGCAGGGAAGGAACTCATCAGCTATATTGAAACAGGGGAGGAACTAATTATTTGAACAGGAACAAGGGTGGAGGTTCTATTCTGCTCCCTCTACAGAGGATGTTTTGGCTTAGTATCCTGCTTGCTGTAGCCCTGCTTGCAGGCTTTTGCAATGCAACAGGCTGTCAGGTAGGCCAAGTCTAAGGCCCATAAGTCTGGCTCCTAACAACAAACAAACAAAAACAAAAGCAAAAGTAGTGTGTTGGTAAACATATGGAGAAATTGAAATTCTGGCATATTGTTAGTGGCACTGTAAGTTAGTACAATCATTATGCAAAACAGTGTGAAAAGTTCCCTAGGAAATTAAAAATAGAGCTACCATGTAATCCCCTAATCCTGCTGTTAGATATGTGTTATCCAAAGGGGAAAAAAAGACCTATATGCTGAAGAGACATCCACAATTCTTTACTGATAGCAGAGCTATTCATAATAGCCAAGAAATACAGTTAATCTAAGTGTCTATCAACTGATGTTATGAATAAAGGAAATGTGGCACATATAAACAATAGGATTCTACTCAACCATAAAAAGGATGAAATGCTACCATCTATAACAACATGGATAAAATAGAAACATTATGTGAAGTGAAACAATCCAGGCATAAAAAAATCAAATGCTTCAAGATATTTGTATGTAAAATCTGAAAAGATAAAGATAAAGATAAAGATCTTATAGAAAAGTGGTTATCAGAGGAAGAAAGAGTAGTGGGAAGAGAGGGATAGGGAGTTGTCCAATAGGCACTAGGGTAATAGCAAAGACAGGTTCTGGTATTCTATTCCATAGCAAAGAGGCATAATAAATATATCCTGTGTATTTCAAAAAAAACCAGAAGAGAATGTTTACTACAAAGCAATAACAAATATTTGAGGATATAGATATGCTTATTGTGACTTGAACATTACATGATATATACATGTAAATATTTTTATGTGTCAATTAAAAATTTAAATAAATAACACAAGTATTACACATTAGCTCTTGGTTTGTCTTGCTGTTTGAAACTGCTGAGATTCACTTTTCTTTGTTACATGGAAAACTGAGCCATGAAGGAAGCTGGAGTGAAAACTCAAATGTAGAAGTGAATATTGTCCCACAGGAAGTTAAATCACTGTGGGGGATGCCCATATGTTGTACTGAAGTGTCTACACCTTCCTGCTAATATGCCTGGGAGGCAGCAGAGGTGATGACCCAAGTGCTTGGGTTTCTGTCAGCCACATGGAAAACCTAAATAGAGCTCCTGGTTTCTAGTTTAGGCTTGACTCAAATGTGGCTATTGCAGGCATGTGGAGCATGAATCGGTAGATGAAGGCTCTTTCTTAATTCTGTTCTTGCTCAGTGTGTGTGTGTGTGTAACTCTGCCTTTTAAACAGTTAAATATATGCATTGAAAAAACCAAAATATCAAGTGTAAATAAAGGATCTAGAAAAATTGTAACTAAGAATTCACCATGATTTTATAGGTCTGGCTTCAGGGTCATATGTCTGCAAGTGTTGGAACCGAAAGTTCTTAAAATCTTGCAGGTGATGGGAAACCTGCTTTGTATTTCGTGGAAAAAGAGTGACCCTCCTAACCTGATAGCATCAGCCTTCTTCTTTCTTGTAAAATCATAGACTTTTGACCTTTTTGTGTCTGTGTGAGATCAAAATATTGTCAGAGATGTCTGAAAAATCTGATGACAGCTTTGATTCCCTATAGGGCTGGACTGTAGCTGCAGACTGTGCTGGACGTACTCTGGTTTGTTGTTTTCCAGTATTTAATTGGGGTCATGTGGGCACAGTGGGAAGCAGGGATTGTATCCTTTTACTGTTCTAGAAACCAGAGTTTGTATTAAGATGCAATGACTGATTTTCTAGTTCCATAAACTGTTGGTCAGAAAGAAAATCAGTCTTCCAAATACAGTCCATGAACCAGTAGTATTGGCATTACCAGAGACCTTGTTGAAACGGAAACATGTCAAGCTTCCACTGTGTGTGTGTGTGTTCAAGTCGAATCCATACTTCAGCAAGATATCCAGGTGACTTATATAGACAATGAGGTTTCAGAATCTTGGCGCAGTGATATGAGTGACTGTGGTTGGTATAGTTAACCTTTAAAACCTGAAACTTTGAGGTTCTATATTATTACACTGTGAAGAAATCACTATCCTATATGTTTTTGAATCTCCCAACATATGGCTAGATGAAAAATGGTAAATGCTAAATTTTTTGTGAAGACTTTGGGACAGAAATTTGATTTTATTTCCACTCCAATAGTTCTTGACGCTAGTTTAAACCCCAACCTTTTAAAAAGATAGTTCAGCGTGAATTTGAAATGCATATGAGAAAAGTTTTAAATTTGACAGTGTTTTCTTCACTTGAAGTCATTAACATTTATTTATTTTTTTCTATTTTGTACTTAAATCTGACAATAATATGTAATTTAGAAAGCATATAATTTCAATATAGTTTGAATTTGACATTCTTGGTCCTGCTACCCTAAAAATGTAACCACTTTTTCGAGGTTAATCCACTACAAGTCTTTTCTATCGTGAGAAAATTTACTGAAATAATTCTTTTATCTAACGATATACAGTTCTTAACCCAAATTTTTTCCTAGTGATTCTTTTTGCTTTTGGGTTTCAAAGTAGGTTTTAAATGCAGTTGTATTTAAATGATTGCATTGTTGGTCTTGGCGAAGTAGCCTAGTGGGAAAAGTCCTCACCTTGAATGCACCAGGATCCCATATGGGTACCGGTTCTAATCCCAGTGGCCCTGCTTCTCATCCAGCTCCTTGCTTATTGCCTGGAAAAGCAGTCAAGGACAGCCCAAAGCCTTGGGATCCTGCACCCATGTGGGAGACCTGGAAGAGGCTCTGGGGTCCTGGCTTTAGATTGGCTCAGCTCCAGCTGTTGTGGCTGCTTGGGGAGTGAATCATCAGACAGAAGATCTTCCTCTCTGTCTTCCTCTCTGTAGATCTGACTTTGCAATAAAAATAAATCTTTTATTAAATAAATGATTGCGTTGTGAGAATTAAATTTCTTCACAATTCTATTTTATCATTACCTACACAGCAAGCAATCCTGAACTAGTGGATACACCAACAAAATTATTGTAAGATTTGGAAAAATCCTTAAGAAATGAGTTGAAAATGTGCTTTCCTCTTACAGTCATTGCTGATGTCACTTTCCCTTCAGTCTCCTCAAAATGATTACTTAAAATTGACTGGTAATTTGTCAGTGTTCATTAACATTCGCTGACATGTATACATGTATGTCTGTCACAGGGGGGTGGGGGTGAGGCGGTGCTTCTGTCATCAAGTCAGTAGAGGCCAGGAATCTTTGTAAATGTGCCCTACGTATCTCCTCCATAATAGCCCAAAGCGTCAGTGGTGCTGGTGTTAGGAACGTCCCGTATTAAACAAATGTGGACTAGCTCTGTGTTCAAGCTTGAGGTTAATCATACAATGGAACATGCTATTGAAAGATATGATTCACTTGACCCTAACTGTATAGGAGTTTAATTATAATATCCATACATGTACAAAGGCAATTAAAATGTCAAAAGCAACCCATAAGTTCACCTGACTCCAGTGAATTTTGAAGAATGCTACAAATACCAGAAAGAAGTTTAGGAATATCTTCCCTCTCTTTTCTGATTTACCTCAGCAGTTGAGTAGGTTTCCTGTTAAAGGAAGCTAAGCAGAAAACAGTCATGAAAATATTGGATATTTCAATTAATAAATTCCAAATAAAAGTAGAATTAAGCTAAAAATTATAAAGAGTCCTTGAATGGCTTGTTGATTAGAAACTAATGTAACTCCTTGTCTAGGATGAAATATCAAACAGGCAGCAGCTGCTGGTAATTTGGTGCAAGTAATTGTAGAGCCAATAAGTTGAAGAAGTGCTTATTAAAAGAAACTGCTTTGCTATCTGCTTGTAAGTTCAATTGAGTAATGCACTCTACATGTGGTCTGACACTGGGTAAATTATACACCTGATTTAAAAACACTCCATCCATAAGAGCTCCTATTTTGCTCATCCATAAAATTTTTACTTTCTTCATTACTACTTGCAGCAGTGTATGGCATAATATCTATCAAATTAGGCTTTGAGGACATCTCAGGCTGGCACCCTGCTGACTTGAAACGTGTGCTTAATATTACTGCAGTGCTTTTAACCCCGTGAGTGCCCCGGGTTAGCCCACAGAGGCATGTGCAGTCTGTTTTTCTCTTTCCTACTGCATCCTCCACCGCCAGAAAGCAAGAAACATCAAAGATAAAGAGGTGGAGGTTGGACTCAGATTCAATTGTTGGATAAGAGAACTGAGTACATGCAATTTGTAAGAGATTATATGGATAAAATGAAAACCATGTGATCTTACATTTCACAATTTTAAGAAATATGAGCCAAATTGAAATACATGAAATCAAGGCATTCTATTTGACTTAAAATCCCTAAAGAGCAAGATAAAGTATATGATGTCACTATGAATAACTCATAAGAAAGGCAACTTTGAGGTGTGTTTTATTTGTATTTATAAAGCCTGAATGGCTTTAAGTTTTTAAAAAATGTTTATTTGCTCTAATACTTACCAAGGTACTCTGCTTGATGATGAAGATAGTGATGAACGCATATGGTTCTTGAATTCTTGTAGCTCAGATATTTGTAGACAGCCAAGATTTCAACAAATAGCTGTAATAGTTATATTATAATGATAAAACAAATGATCTCTACATTTGTTCTACTTTTTTTTGCCTTCTGTTTGATCCAACTACACTGTTTATGGGGCCATGATGACAGTATTATTGTTAAGGTAAATATCAGCCTGATATTGCTGTAATATTTGAGTTATTCGATGATTTCCATCCTGTTGTTGATCTAATGTTCTGCTGATTATGATTCTACTTCCTGTTTTAAATGTCTTCTGGGGAAGAAGCTGGCTACTAGATTTCCATGGCAATTATGTTTTGATGACAATAATGCTGTAGTAGATGATCAGACTCATGTATCAATAATAATTTAGTTTCTTACATAATGCTACGGATAGAGATCTCTTTGTTATTCAACTTTCTATTACAGATAAATACTTTCTGATTTCCGTGTTGTATAATAGTGTGAGGCGGGTTACCTGGACTTTCCTCCCAAAAGATACCCTGGTGAGTTAGGATGCTGGTGAGTTAGGTTAAAGGGTCAGTTAGACTGAGGGAATAAAGAAAGAAAGTCACTAACAGATGTATTTTTTCTTGAAATGCTGAGGGAAAGAAAGGAAGAGTGTGAGGAGGATTAAGCCTAGATCCTGAGAGTTGTCAACCAAGCAAAAACTAGGGATAAATGCAAGGGTAAGATGCCTAGCCTGGAAAACAGGAACTAAGGGTAAAACGGTCTGCAAAGGAACTAGCAGATGGAAGGAAAAGTCTGAAAAGCAAGATGTTTGATAAAGCGGTTCAGAGCTCCTTCAAGGGAGTAAGGTCAGCAGAGAGGCAGGAAGACATGGGGAGCCAGACAGCATGAAATTTCATGGCATAAATAGTAATGAGAAACGAGTGTGTGAAGTATGGGCTTCCTTTTAAAGAGTTTGACAAGAGGATAGCAGTTCATAGAGTTGTTTTTAGAAAGAGAGAACTTAAATGTAGACAAAATAAGTACAGTGTGGAGAGAAAGGATAAATAGGGCACAAACTTTCAGGCAAGGTATTCATGCGTATGTGTAGTTCTCACTAGTTTCTTTCACAAGTAGACATGGTTTGCTTTCAGGAACACAGAAACTGGAGCCAAATGACCTGGATTTGGATCCCACTAATATATAACCTCGGGTAAACCAACCTCCCTGCTTCTGCCTTAAAACAATTGTAAGAAATTGTACTTATCAAGCTTCGGGACCAGTGCCGCAGACATGGGGAATATTTAACATGTTTGAGAAACAGCAAAGGAGTTAGTCTGGACAAGGGATACTATAGGAATGTTTTGGTGAAGTTTTTTTCTACATTTTATGAACTTTTTACCCAAGTACATTTGAGACCTAAAATTACCCAGAGCCTGCAGTGAATGAAATTGCTATATATGTCAGCACAAAAGATTCTGGTAATCTTATTCCAGGGTAAAGTTGCAGAGCTTTTAAGGAGTTAAAGAAATTTCCTTAAGAAATTGCAAACTAATTGCTGTCTGTTTTGTGGACTTTGGTAGCTCTCACTCTAAGTTCCTTTCAGAACTCCCATAGCAACCATTGGCTTTTTCTAGATTTAACCTCTCCTTCCTTTCCTCTCATCCTTGAAACTCAGTGAACTCAATCTGTAAATCCCTTCCAATCTTTTTTTTATCTTACTTTATTCCTTATACTTTTTCTTAAAAAAAGACTTATTTATTTTTATTGGAAAGTCAGATATACAGAGAGGAGACAGAGAGGAAGATTTTCCATCCACTGATTCACTCCCCAAGTGGTCGCAACAACCAGAGCTGCACTGATCTGAAGTCAGGATCCCGGAGCCTCTTCAGGGTCTCCCACATGGATGCAGGGTCCCAAGGTTTTGGACTGTCCTCGACTACTTTTTCCCACAGGCAGGGAGCTAGATGTGAAGTGGGGCCACTGGGACACAACCGGCACCCATGTGGGATCCCAGCATGTTAAAGGTGAAGACTTTAGCTGCTAGGCTACCGCACCGGACCTCTATTCCTTATACTTCTTAACTGACATTATCTGGAAGAGTATGAAGTTAATTAATAAATGTATTACATGACTCCTCCCTTAGACATCACAGGTGGTGTGAATGTAATTGCTCATTATGTGGTTCAGAATGTGCTACAACAAATGAGAAAAGGCAGTAATGATTTATTTATTCTCTCACACATTTATTTCCTTTCATCTTAGATATATTTTTTCATTCCACAGGATTATAAGCATTACTTACTGTGATTAGTGACAGTTTTTAAATTCATTAATAGATATGTGATGAATGGTCAAGAACTCTTTTCACAAAAGCAGACATTAGTTTGCTAAGAATAACATACAAACTTGATGCCAATCTTTTTTTTTTAAAAATTATTTATTTTTATTGGAAAGGCAGATATACAGAGAGGAGGAGAGACAGAGAGGAAGATTTTCTGTCTGATGGTTCACTTCCCAAGTGGCCGCAACAGGTGGAGCTGAGCCAATCCGAGGCCAGGAGCCAGGAGTCTTCTGGGTTTCTCATGTGGGTGCAGGTCCCAAGGCTTTGGGCCATCCTCGACTGCTTTTCCAGGCCACAAGCAGGGAGCGGGATGGAAAGCAGGGCCGCTGGCATTAGAACCGGCGTCCATATGGGATTCTGGCTCGTACAAGGCGAGGACTTTAACCACTACACTATCATGCTGGTCCCGATGCTAATCTTGAATGACTCTTTTTTATGCAATGAAAGATCATGCTTGTCCATATTAATTTTTAGTCTGAATATCACAATCAATTCATTTTTGTTTTAATTGTTTTGAAAGGCAGAGTTAGAGAGGGGTGGGGAGGCAGCAAGCAGGGAAGAGAAGCAGAGAGAGAGAGAGAGAGAGAGAGAGAGAGAGAGAAAGAGATTGAGAGAGAGAGAATGTTTTTCCATCTGCTGGTTCACTCCCCAAATGGTTGCAACGGCTGATGGGTCAAGGCAAAGCCAGAAGCCAAGAAATCAAGTATATATATTCTTCTGCTACTTTCCCAAACACATTAGCTCAGATTTTGGTTAGAACTGGAGCTGACAATGTCTCAAACAAGGTTTCATGTGTAATGCCAGCATTTCATGCAGTAACCTACTGTGTCATAGCACTGGTGCCTCACAAAATAATTCTGATATCTGCATTGAGAAAGAGCTGTCAATGGATGGTTATAGTCATTAGACTTAGGGACTGCCCCAAAGACTGTGGTAGGAGTGCACATCATAGCACAGTCACTTTGCTGCTTGGGATGTCTAAATTCTATATTGGAGTGCTGGGTCAAGTTATAACTTCTCCACTTGCAATCCAGTTTCCTGTTAATGCACCTGAAAAACTAGCAAATTATGGCCCAAATACTTGGGATTCTGTCCACCTATGTGAGAGTACCAAGTGGAGTTTTTGGATCTTGGCTTTTGGTTGGCCTAGTCCTGTCTGTGGTAGATATTAGGGGGTGTGAATCAATGGCTCAGTAATTCTCTCCCTCTATGTATATGCCTGCCTGTGTCTCCTATTCGCTTTCTGTCATTATGCCTTTCAAATGGATGAATGAATGAATGAATCTTTGGAGACAAGAAGGCTGTGATGAATGATTCTGACCAGGTTCCTCCTAAGGCTCAGTTGGATGTTTCATTCGAGAACGTGGGCCTGAGCATAGACCTATGATATTCTTAGACTGGAACTGGGAGCTAAATGGGCTGTCCAGTAGGCAAAGCATCAAAATTTAAAAATGGAAAGAGAAAACATCAAAGCACTGCAAACAACTGACAAGAAAATTCTGGAATTGAAGGTGCTGCCGCTGGCCATTGTGTCCCAGCTCTGGGATCTGATGTAAATCACCTGATTTCCCTTCAGCAACCCCTCCACTCCCCAGCTTTCATCACTGTCATTTAGGCTGTAGTTTTTGTGTATTATATAGGGGAATACAATTCTTAGTATTATAGTTGAGTTTAAACTTAGTTTAGGAAGTTAAGTTAGAACACTAGGTAAAGAAGTTAAACTTTACTTAGATGTAATTGACTTATTACTTGATAAGTAGATTTCAAAATGTGTCGATAGGCCTCCTTTACAATGAACTACCTAGGCCAGAGAAACAGCAGGGAGAAGTCCGAATAAGAGTCATCCAACCCAATTGTGTTGTTTGACCCACATTGAGACTTAGAGCATGGCACTTAGAAGAATGAGCCATAGAGATGTCTAAATTATTTCAACTTTTTTCTCTGTGTTAAGTTTATGTGAGAGACAGTTGTTTTAAAATCAGCAGCATCATTAATTTTTTTAAAGACAGCAGTAAAAACAAACATTAATAGACAATATCCAGTAACGGTGATTTTCAGAGAAGACTTGTGGGATAATGAAAAGAATTCATATTTCTCAGGCACTTTTGTGCTACACACCATGGTAAGAGCTCTGTAAAGTTAAGGTATTTTGTCCTCTTCACAAATATAAAAGGTAAATAGATACCTGTATTGTTCCATTTTACAAAGCAGGAAACAAGTGGTTCAAAGCCAGTGGGTGTGGATCTGAAATCTGTGTTCTTAATGGTAGGCTATATTAACCTTAAAGATGATGTTGATGGCTTTACAACTTACAAGTATCTATCCAGACTGCTACTCTAATAAGTTAGTTTGAGTCCACAGACAGTTCAGAATAGCCCACTATTGTTAAGTTACACATTAATCCATCAATCACTGTGTCTCTTGAGACTCAATATTATTTTCTTCCCTCTAAACTTCATTCCGTTCACCAGGTTTCTCTTACAACTTGCCATGTCATCCAAAAATCATATATTTCTAATTTAATTCCTGCTAGAATTTTTCTCTAGAATTTCAAAAAAATAAATTTTGCTTTTTTTTCTGTACCAATATACTTCTCAGAGCATACTGAAGGCTTATCCTTTTAATCAACATCTCTTTAAGAAAAAATACACAATTACAAATTCAATATGAGATGAGCATAAATATTAATTTAAAATATGGATAAATGTCAGTAGGTTATATGTTTAAGTTGATAAATAATGCACCATATTACATTATTAAATTTCCTTAAAAATTCTAGGAAACCAGGTGAATGTCTGGCACAGTGTCCAAGATGCTTTTGGGGGGAGCTGACATTGTGACATACTGGATAAAGCCAGTGTGTGTGATACTGGTATCCCATAGGTACTAGTTCAAGTTCTTTTTGCTCCCCTTTGGATCCACCTTCCAGTTAATGTGACTGGGAAAACAGTGAAAGACAGCCCAGGCGTTTGGGTCCCTGCACCAACATGGGAGAACAGGAAAAAGCTCCTGGCTCAACCCTAACTGTTGTAGCCTTTTGGGGAATGAACCAGCAGATTCTCTCTCTCTCTCTCCCCTTTTCTTCTTCTCCTTCTCCTTATAGTTGTACCATTCAAAACAAAACAAAACAAAACAAAACAAAACAAAAAAACTGTCTTCTTTAAAAAGATGCTGCTTGAGATGCACATATCATTTTGGGTTTCAGACAGACCTGTCTCAACGCACTCAAAGAGTTACCCAGTGATGTCTAAATTACTTGGATATCTACATCCCATTAGGGTGACCTGCATTGGGTACTTGGGTCCTGGCCTTTGGCCTAACCCAACCTCAGCTACTTCAAGCATCTGGGGAGTGAACCAGCATGTTGTCTTCATCTCTACCTCTTCACAAATTTTTTAAAAGGTGGGGGGGTGGGGTGGGGAGGAAATAATTTGGAAATGACCGGTAAAGGGAGAATTACTATCTATGAGCATCACCACATCTACCTACCTCCTGCTTCAGTTGGTGGACATAATCACAACCAGAGCCTTTGCCAGCTACTTTAGTCTTAAAAGACAGTAGCTAAGCAGAGTATTTTGTTTGTTCTTATATAGAGAATTAAATTGGAGATTTATAAGTAAGACTAATAACAGTAAAATTTTAAAAATGAGATTGAAATTGTATAAATTGGAAAGCAAGGGCAATGCTGGATAGCAGGTATAATGCTACAGGTTTATCCGCACATTGGGTGCATTTGCAGAGGGTCTTCTAATGAATGAATCTGACATGGCCCCAGGACCATGTGAGCCTAAAGATCACGACCCAGGCTGATGTCGAAACAGAGGAATTACTAAGTAGAGGAGAGTCTCTGGGAGTCAGTTTGGCCCCGGGTCTTGATCTTTCCATTGCCATCGTGTTCCAAGTGCTCGTATCTAAACTGTCCTCCTTAGTGTCTTCTCGGGAGGATGGGTTGACCAATGCAGTGAAGCAGAGTAGTTCAGATCTCAACAGTATACAGAGAAATAAGTATTCTCTTTCATATTCTCTTCCATATAAAAAAAGACACTAAGCAATGTGCTTTAACAGTGGAACTATCAGGGGCCTGGCACAGTAGCCTAGTGGTTAAAGTCCTTGTCTTGCATGCACCTGATCCCATATGGGTGCTGGTTTGTATCCTGCCTGCTCCACTTCCCATCCAGTTCCCTGCTTGGTCTGGAAAAGCAGTCAAGGATGGCCCAAAGTTTTGGGACCCTGCACCCACATGGGAGACCTGGAAAAAGCTCCTGGCTTCTGATTGGCTTAGCTTCCGTTATTGTGGCCACATGGGGAGTGAACCAGCACATGGAAGATCTTTCTCTTGGTCTCTCTAACTTTCCAATAAAAAATTGATAAATCCAAAAAAAAAAAAAGCCCAAATAGAATGAAGATATCAGGATTGATATTGTAGCAGAGCAGGTAAAGTGCTACTCAGGATGTTAGTATCCTACATGGACCCTAGCTAAGGTTCAGCTGTTCTGCTTCACATCCAGCTCTTTGTTAATGGCCTGAGAAAAGCAGCGGTAGATGGTCCAAGTTTTGGGCCACTGCAATCCGTGTGGAAGATGCAGGTGAAATGCTTTTGCCTTCACCCAGATGAAACTTCTGGCACTTCCTGTTGTAGTGCTCACTCTTGTGATCATCTGGGGCATGAGGCAGAGAATGAAAGATTTCCCTCTCTCCCTTCTGTGTGTGTGTGTGTGTCTTTCCCTCTCTTTTTCCAAGACCTTTTCAAAATACACAGATAATATTTTTAAAAAAGAGTGAAGATACCTAGGTAAAGGTAAAGTTCAACAGAGAGCCCGGAGTGGTAGCCTAGTGACTAAAATCGTCGCTTTGCATGCGCTGGGATACCATATGGACGCTGGTTCGTGTCCTGATGGCCCCGCTTTCCATCCCGCTCCCTGCTTGTGGCCTGGGAATGCAGTCAAGGATGGCTTAAAGCCTTGGGACCCTGCACTCGTGTGGGAGACCTGGAGAAGGATCCTGGATGCTGGCTTTGGATTGGCTCAGCTCTACCTGTTGTGGCCACTTGCGGAGTGAACCAGTGGATGGAAGACCTTCCTCTCTGTCTCTCCTCCTCTCTGTGTATCTGACTTTCCAATAAAAAATAAATAAACCTTTTTAAAAAAGCTCATCAAAAATTAGATGAAATAAGCTTAGGCTGATGCTAACGGTAGCAAGGTGAAAAAATTATGCTTAAACATGGCATAGTACTTTATTGATAAAATTAATATGTTGTTAATACACAGACAATCTTGGGTACTAGGTACTTTGGTCCAGTTTTAATTAATAATGACAACTTTTCTCTCTAAACTCTTCCTTGTATCATGAAAACAATGCCATAACCACCTCATGGGGGAGTGCAGCAGGAAACCAAGGGTTCTGGCGTCACTGTCATCCGACTTCTTTGCTGCTCAGCTATGTTGAATACTGAAGTGTTCTCTGATGGTTTAGGAAAACCACTCGTTCTGTTCTACTCACTTTAAATACATCCTTATGGAGAGATGCTTATGAAAAAAACTGGAAGGAATGAAGGTAATGAAAAGGTAAAAGCCACAAACTCTTGCAGAGTATGGCATTGTTCCCAGGAAAATTTTGTTCCTGAGTAACAAAGTGAAGTCATACAGTTTTGTAATCTGATGAGGTGCATGGTCAGTCATTCCTCATTATGCATAGATATTGACTGGAGAAACGCCCCTTTCCCCATGAATACTAAAATGTGTTGATGCTCCAGTCTTTATATAAAATGCCATAGTATGTGCATAATAACTTATGTAATCCTGTAAGAAGACTTTTATTAATTCTTGATTACTTTTAATAACTGATAATGTAAATCATTTGCTACACTGTATTGTCTGGGGGAATAATGCTAAGAAAACAGAATCTGCATGTGGCATTTTAGGTATCCCCCACTACTCCCCCGAGTAGTTTTTAACCCAGTCTGGTAGAATCTGCAGACACAGAACTTGAGTATATGGGATCTAACCAAATATGTTTTATTGGTCAGCTTATAGATGAGGTATACAGACTTAAGGTAGAACTGATATGAAAATTTTATGTAGTTCATTTCGGGGTGAATTATTTCTTCAACCTGACTCCAAAAGCCTCAACATGTACTTCCAAAAGAATCCAGTTTGCATTCATGTTATTAGCATCAAGATAAGTGACAGAAGCACAATGTGCCACACACAGTGCTCACTGCTCTATGTATACTGTTTCTCCTCCTCACCCTACAGATACGTGAACTCAGCGATAATAAGAATTCTTGCAGTCTCATCAAGTCTGACCATATTAAAGCCCTGGTCTGGCTGATTTCAGATCCAGGTCCTTTAACCATAAACCACCAAAAACTGAAATACCGAGAATGCATTACTTTCTTTGGGTTTTCCTCCTAACTACCCCAAACAACCTCACAGAGGTTGTTGAGGAAAAATTTTATTTATTTATTTATTCATTTATTTAGCTGGATAGATTCGTTGAGGCTAATCATGGCCATGATCTGTACATAGGAACTTGGTTCAAGGTGTGCTACTAGAATGTCACCTGCCTGTGTACTGACACAGATTGTGTTTCTTATGAACACCTGCTGATAGCCTGGAGAGCCAATTGTTTTGTCATGGGTTTCCAAAAACAATTTGCGGTGACTTGGGTAATTTTTCCTTCTAACAGCAGAAATGGACAGGACATATGTAGAAAATATACTGATATCTTCAATGCAGACAATGTATTTACCCAATCTGACTAAAATACAAGTATATTCTATACATCATGAGTATATTTCTATACATGAGTATATTTCTATACGTCATTGACAATGAGAAACTGGTGCTGGTTTCTCCCCGATCCCACAGAATTTGTGAATTATTTTGCCAACAAATATATGAAATAGTTTTGGTGCGACTTTACAGTTGCATATACAAAATATCAATGACAAAAAAAAGATATATACAAAGAACCAAGCCATTCCATTAGTTTAAAAGCCAACAATTTGAGTCCTCACTGATGGAATACCTGTTTTCTTTATTTCTGTGACTGGCTGCTTTTCTGGTACACACTCAGCTCTGAAAGGAGTAAAATGATTGCCTTGCATTCTCGTGGAAGCTTCTTATTCTTTAGTCTTAGGCCAGAAGCACTGATAACCCAGAAGCAGAACCCTCAGTGTCATCAGGCTGTTGCTGGAGTCTCAGGGGGCTCTTAGGTCAAAGTCTGTGATGCTTCCTAGCTTCAAGTTAGAAAACAACCAAGTTTACATGTTGCTGGATAAAGCCCTTTGAAAGAATCTGACATATATAAGGGCATTTAATTGTTAACATTAATTAATCAACTGAGTTTAAAAGATCACAGTAACCATTCTCCAAGACTATTATGTCTGCTTGGAGAGAATTATGTAATGCTGTGAATGAAACATGTTCCTTAGTGCGAATGCGGCGTTATCAGTAATTTCATCCAGGCATATATGATGTTATGAAATATATAAAGTAGAAGATGTAAGGTAAAATAATTATCGTTATGAATGAGGAAATTAGCTTGTTTGATTATAAAAAAAAGTATGAAAACATGAATCAGTTTGGCGTTGTGTTATGTTTCATTCTTCCCCATGTAATTAGGAGTGTTTGGAACTTAAACATCTACAGAAACATTATCTAACTTTTTATTTTGACTGCAAATTTATATTTTAACACCATTTTTAGCATCGTGCTGAACTTTTAGCTTCCAGATAATCTCTGAATTCTTGTCTGCCTCCCATGCTTGATAAACAAATGGTCAGTTTTTTGGTGTGGAAAGAGTTTATAAATAGCATACATTTTTGCCTATTTACATGTTAAAAATCTGTAATTCCATAACACATGAGGAATTTAAGAAGATACCAATGACCTCTCTTATATGCAGGCTTTTTAACTGATGGAAAATTCTGTTGTATCCACAGCACTTCCCTCCAAATAAGCCTCAGAATTTGGAAGAAAAATCTACTTTTTTAACAACTATTTTCCAGGGATAATAACTGCTTTTCTGTCTGTCACAGGCTAGCTGAAACTATATTTAAAACAGAAAACATTAGACTAGTAGAGCAGCATTTTGTTCTTGGAAAAGACATACAAATTTAAATAGAAGAAATTTAAATTTTAATGGAAGAAAAACACAGAAGGTTTTTTTTTTATTTTGTTCTTTTTTGCTTAAAAAAAAAAAAAAAAACCCTTTCCCCAGTAAAAGCTTTTTCCCCCCTCAAGAGGTTTAGAACTGTATAGAGATAGTTACATACACGGGCATCTCAAATGAGAGAGCAGCTTACATATGTGTAATTGGTTGCTTTTTTCTTTTCCTCGGCAGTCTGTAAAAAATGAGAAAATGCTCCTGCTTCTGCCTAGCCATTAAAAGGCAGTGGCTGCACCATACTGTGATTTGGGAGCTGAAGAAAATGGCCAGAACTGACTGATATCTGATAAACAGTAACAGGAGTCAGTTTATTGCACCAATCGTTAAATAATGGTGCTGATTATAAGGCTGCTAACTGCAGATGCTGTAATTGTCTGTCATAAATCTTAGTCATTTGTGACAGGAGCACAATGAAAGGGAGCATCTGCTTGAGGGCAAATGACTTCTGATAAATATCAGCTCTACGAAAATGTACTTGGATGTGTCTCAATATTTTGGAGAGCCATTCATGTTGCTTCCACAAATGTGAAGTTATTATTGGTTTGTATTGATTTTGCCACCCTTTTTTTTTTTTAAAGAGACAGAGAGTGACTCAAGGTTGAGTTGAATAGCATCTCAGCTCTTTATCTGATCTACTCATTTCTCTCAAATGCATGTTTGAGTGAAAAAAAATAATTGCACTTTTTTCAGTAGATTGCTGTTCAGAAACACAGCCTGGGAAATTCAATATGCAGTCTATAAAAAAAATAACAAAAGCCAACATTTGTGGAAGGGGGAGGGAAAACATTTGGATTTTTATAAAGGTGATTTTTCCAGACAAGATTTTAGGTCTTAAAATGCTGATCTCTAATGAATTTTAACTGCCTGAGAATGAATTGCATGTTCTTCTATTATTTCTAGAGAAAAATAGTTAATGTTATCATATTCATTATAAAATTTACCCAAATGATAAAAAGTATGCATCAAGGACTCTAAGTTAAAAACTGGAAAAAAGTCAATTGGGAAAAGCTAGCATTATGTAAAACTAAGATCCATATTTTAAGACAGCTACTTTCTCCAAAATTATTTATTTGCTATTAAATATTGAGTTGTTACATCAAGGACTGCTTAGGAAAACCAATAAATAGAGTGTGTAAAAATATTTCTCAATGCTGAAATCTAATGTTACCTTGAACTCAAAACAACGTGATTAGAAGATAGAGTGACTAATGAATGCCGGGTGTATCTCTTTAGAGACATTTGTGTTTCTCACAGGTGTGGGGCTCTCAGAAGATCTTTCTATGAGCTGAAAGTAAAAGGTTTACAGTCTTTTCTGACCGGGTCTAGCTGAGTGTTCCAGGATAGTTTAGTGTGTGGACCTGAGGGAACGTGATACCACTCCAATGAACAGGAACTGGCTCTCAGAGGGACTACTGGGAGACTTTCTTCTGAATTGCTGTACTTCTTATTGCTCAGTGACTTAGGCTAAAATCCCCAAATAAAGTTGTGCATACAGCCACTGAACAAAGGTTCTAGGCATTGTCATGGTGACATTAGTCACAGGGTGAGCATCCTATTCCCCTGGGATTGAGATGAAACTTTTTGTAGTAGGTGGACTCAGGCTTCTCCTTGTTCCCTTGGTTATACAAAGACAAGCTCATTGAGCTCCCTAATACTCTAATAAAGTTAAATACTCAGAATTTCATGGCGGTAGTACCCAGGATGTGAGACTACCTGTAATTAAAGATTCCATTAAAATCAGGACATTTAGGCACTATTGTACCCAGTTTCCTGGAAGAACATCAGAAGATGTGTTCTCTAGTGAGTCTAAGTTTTAGAAGCATGAATTATGGGAAGGGAGATCATTTGATGAATACATCTAATACACAGCAAACAGATTCTAAGTATCAGATTTGTAGGAAGATATGAGAGGGAGAAAGTACAAAAGCCACCTATTTGCAATCAGACTAAGCTGAGTTTGATACTACCTCTATAAGGCAAATTCTTCATCTTTCTCATCCTCTGTTTTGCAAGAAACATTTCTCTACCGACACTGGAACTGTATCATGTTGCATCTAGAAAGCATTTGGTATGGTGCTTAGCAAGAAAGAATACTTGTAGTAAATAGCTATAGCTTTTATTAATAATATTTTATATATAATTAACATGGTATTAATAGCAATAATATGATTTTCATGTTTTTCTAGATTTTTCTTTTTTTAAAATAAGTACAATAGCTTTTATGTAGTTAATAGGTAAGATTCTAAAGATCTAATGATTCTTTCCTGCATTTCCTCCTTCCCTTCTCCTCCAACTATTCTTTCTTCCATTAACATTTGAAGTAACATATTTTAATTTACTTTAAAATAATAGACTTAATCATTCAACTAATAAATAGTTCAACTAATAAAAAATAGAAAGACCAGTGTTCTGCAGGAGAGTAGACAAGGACTACAATGACCAAATACTAAAATGTCCATTTCAGTCATTTACATAATATTTTGGTACTCTATTTTTTTATTTTTAATGTTTATTTAACATAAAGAAAGCAGATTTCATTGAGATTAGCATACCCCCCTCTTTCCCCCAATCCTCCTCTTTTTCCTTTCTTTTATTTTTTCTTTAATTATTACAAAAACACAATTTCAACCCACTCTGTAATCAAAAGCTTAATTAACTGTTAACCATGATATTCAACAAGTAAAAAGTAGAAAGACCACAGTTCCATGGGGGTATATATAAGAAACAATAAAATCAGAAGATGTTATTTTCATTTCTCTCTTTTTAAAAGATTTGTTTCTTTTCATTGGAATGACAGATATGCAGAGAGAAGAAGATACAGAGAGAAAGATCTTCTATCCGCAAGTTTACTCCCCAAGTGGTCACAATGGCCGGAGCTGAGCCAATTGAAAGCCAGGAGTCTTTTCTGGGTCTCCCATGTAAACTTGGGGTCCCAAGGCTTTGGGCCATCCTTCTCTGAATTTCCCAGCCATAAGCAGGGAGCTGGATGGGAAGTGGAGCAGCCAGAATACGAACAGGTGTCCATATGGGATGCCTGTGTACACAAGACGAGGATTCAGCTAGTGTGCTGGGCCCATCTATTTCATTTCTTAATGCTTGTTTATATTCAACGTTGGCTACAACTTATCAGAGAAAGCATATGATATTTGTCTTTTGGGAACTGACTTATTTGATAAGCATACGGGTTTCTAGCTGCATCCATTTGGTTGCAAAAGATAGAGTTTCGTTCTTTTTTATAGCTGAGTAGCATCCCATAGTGTGTATTTATCTATCTAATAGATGTGTAAGAACTATATACATATGATTTTACTTATCCAGTCATCAGTGGATGAAAATTAGGGTTGGTTCCATAACTTAGCTATTTTAAATTGAGTTACAATAAACATAGGCAGAGTATAAATAACTCAATTCATTTTGTTTGGGTAAAATCCCAGGAGTGGAATGGCTGAGTCATATGATAAATAAATTTCAACTTTATGAGGAATTTTCCTGTCTTTCATAATGGTTATACTAATTTACAACTCTAGTCGCAGTATATTAGGGTACCTTTTTCCCTACATCCTCATCAGCATTTGTAACTTTCTGATAGTTGGATGCTAACTTTTCTAAGTGGGATAAGGCGAACTTCATTGTGTGGGTTTTTGTGGTCCTCTGATGGCTACTGATTCTGAACATTTTTTCATGTGTCTTTTTGCCATTACGTTTCTTCCTTTGAGAATCACGTGTTCATGTCCTTTGTCTGTTTCTTTACAGGATCATTGTTGTTGTTAAGTTCCTTGAGTTTTCATAGGTTCTGGATATTAATCCTTTATCAATTGCATAGTTTACAAATATTTTCTTCCATTCTGTCTGTTGCCTTTTTGCTTTGTTTCTTTGTTTTGCAATCCAGAAACTTCTTAGCTTGATGTTATACCATTTGTCTCTTTTTGTTTTTATTGCCTGTGCTTTTGGGGTCTTTGATCTACTGTGAGTCAAATTTTGCATAAAGTGCGATGTATTCTGATTTTAGTATTGGGATTTATCTCCTTTTGGCATTCTGGGAAATATATTGTGAGCTTCTATTCTTTTTTGAAGATCCATTTTTTAAAATTTATTTTGAAAGTCAGAGTTACAAAGAGAAAGGGAAAGATAGAAGGAGATCTTCCATCCACTGATTTGCTCCCTAGTTGGCTACAATGGTCAGTGATTGGCCAGGATGAATCCAGAAGGCTGGGGGTACATCTCAGTCTTCCAAGTAGGTGACAGGGCTCCCGGAGACAGGCCAGCTTCTGCTACTTTTCCCAGGTCATATAGCAGGGAGCTGGATGGGGAGTGAAGTAGCTGGTACTCAGACAAATGTCTATATGGAATGCTAGTGTTTTGTGTGGCAGCTTTATCCACTATGCTACAACTCCAGTGCTGTGAATTTCTATTCTTAAGTGTAAATTTCTTTGACTAGGACAAGAATTATATATGTGTATATACATACACATATGATATATGTATATGATATATATTTCATATATATATGCACATACATGATATGTGTAAAATACCCGAGTCTTGTTGTAGGGGTTGGAAATGGCAAATGGGGTTTGGGACACAACGGAGAGGGGTTGGATAATACACTGTAGTACTCATCTCTGTTTCACAGAGCTTTCTACATTGTTGTGGAAAAAACTAATACTTAAGTGCATGTGAATTTTCTATATGTGTTATAGAGTGTAGTGTAACAGGAGGGTAGAATTGGCTACAGTAAACAGAGAAGGGACTTGAGCTAGATTTTATGGTCTAATGTGATCTGGTAGGTTTAGTCATCTGGTTTTAGTGATACCACCAGTATGAAGAGACTTGAATAGTAAATAGCATGGAAGAAAAATGGTGTATTTGGGGAATAACTAAAATAAAGCACAGAATATGCACTGGAGGCATGCTGGGAAGATCTTAGCAGCACTGTAGTTATTTATAATGTTATCAATAACTTATTAACTCTATGTCAGGCTTAAGACTAAGTTTGTTTGTACAGTGCATTAATCAAACAGAAGCTCACAAGATAGGTAGTATTGTTCTCACTATTCAGATAAGGAAATTAAAGCTTAATGTTGTTAATAGCTAGGAAATCAACAGATGAAAGTTCAGATGGTTGAATCCCTGTCATGTGGGGTAAAGACCAAAATAGAGTTCCTGCCTTTTCGGGTTTTGGCCTGGCGTAGCCCAGGCCATTGTGGTCATTTGAGAGTGAGCCAGTGGATAGAAGATCTTTTTCTCTGTTTTTAATGATCATCTCTTTTTCTGACATTCTATTTTTCAATTAAATGTATTTGCCAAAATCTCCCTTCAGTGATTTTAAACAATCTCCACTTTTCTCTGCAGTTCATGAAAAATACTCATTTCTCCATCCCTTGTTAGCCTTGGGAATTGCTCCTCTTAAATATTTTCTAATCTGACTGATCAAATGTCATATCAAATGTCATTGAAATTACTTGTTACTATTACTTTGAATATGCTTGTTGATAATTTTATTTTTGTGCAGTCTATTACTGCCCTCTGTTTTTAAAATTTAGGGGTCTTTGGACTTTGCCCAAAATGATGGACATATGACTGTTAATGAAGAACTGTACTATAGTAATAATTTGGGGAACTCAGTGGGGGGAGGGGTCTTGTGACAGGGACAAGGGAAATCCCAGGGCCTGTGGAACTGTATCGTAAAATGATAATAATTTTTAAAAGAAGTAAAAAAAAAATAAAACAAATAACATTTAAAAAAATTTAGGGGTCTTGTCAGAACATTTTCGTGATTATGATACTAATTCTTTATCTCATGTATTTGGAAAATGACTTGTGAATTTCCTTTGGTAATTGTTTGAAAAGGGAAAGGAGTCAATAAGCTTAGCTGTACATGAAAGCTAAGGAGATTTTTTTTTGTAAAATTCAATGTGGGGGACTGGTGTGATGGGTCAATCAGCTAATCATGTGCCTAGAAACACTGGCATTCCATATGGGCACCTATTCATGTTCTGGCTGTCCCGCTTCCCACCCAGCTCCTTGCTTATAGCCTGGGAAGTTAATGGATGATGATCCAAAGCCTTGGAATCCTGTACCCTCATGAGCGACTCAGAAGAGACTCCTGGCTTTGGATTGGCTCAGCTTAGGCCATTGTTGTCATTTAGAGAGTGAACAAGCAGATGGACTATATTTATCTGTCTCTCTTTCTCTTTTCAACTCTTCCTTTACAATAAAAATAAATAAATCTATAAAAAAGTTAGGAAGGATCTGCTGTTGGGATTTTTAAAAGGGTATATTTATTTGAGAGTCAGTTACAGGGACAGAAGAAGAAAAAGAGAAAGAGGAAGAGGAAGAAGAAAAAGAAGAAGAAGAAAAAGAAGAAGGAGGAGGAAGAGGAGGAGAAGGAGAAGAAATAAAGAAAGAGAGAGAGAGAGAGAGAGAGAGAGAGAGAGAATGAATGAATACCGGAGAGGGGATAGGAAAGAGGGGAGAGACAGAAGGAGATCTTCCATCCACTGGTTCACTCCCCAGATGGCTACCGTGGCCAGAGCTGGCACAGTCTGAATCCAGGATCTCATCCAGGTCCCGCATATGGTTACAGGGACCACTATTTGAGCAGTCTTCTGCTTCTTTTCCAAGTATACTGGCAGGAAGCTGGATCAGAAGTGGAGGTAGAGCTCATATGGGATGCTGGCATTGCTGGAGGCAGCTTAATCTGCTATAGCACAATGTCTGCCCCCTATTATTGTAAAAATCACAGGAAACTTCATTTTCATGGAATAAAATTCACATGTTAAAACTTGTGATGTAAGACTCACCATAGGGCCTGGCGGCTAAAGTCCTCGCCTTGAAAGCCCCAGGATCCCATATGGGCGCCGGTTCTAATCCCGGCAGCTCCACTTCCCATCCAGCTCCCTGCTTGTGGCCTGGGAAAGCAGTTGAGGGCGGCCCAATGCGTTGGGACACTGCACCCGCGTGGGAGACCCAGAAGAGGTTCCAGGTTCCTGGCTTCGGATCAGCGTGCATCGGCCCGTTGCGGCTCACTTGGGGAGTGTATCAACGGACGGAAGATCTTCCTCTCTGTCTCTCCTCCTCTGTGTATATCTGGCTGTAATAAAATGAATAAATCTTTAAAAAAAAAAAAAGACTCACCATAACATAGTTTCAGTTGGTTTTTATAACTTCTTTCCTAACCGCTTCCCCAATGCTAGAGCTTATCATGCACACACACCTATTTTCAAATGGGTCAGTGTTCAATGATACCATGTTGGTGATGGAAATAAGATGTAATGAGAATATTTAAACCATGGAAACTGACAAACATTGTAAATTAAGGTTATTTTTTTCACCTTGGGGGATCCAAGTTTTTGACCTTTTATATCATCTTACCACATGCACCCTAACCCTAAGAATTAAGCATCTAGACAACCCAGTATTCCTGATTCAGAGCAGGATTGCAATCACTGATACTCAAGTCAAGGTGATAGTGAACAGCACTAAGTTTAGGTAGCCCCTCTGGTGCAAAGCACAGCCTCTCTGTGATGCCACCCTATGGTGATACACATAGTTTTGTAACCAATGCAGCGGCAGCTGCTTTTTTTTTTTCTTTCTTTCTTTGAAAGACAAAGTTACAGACAGAGTGACAGAGACAGGGAGAAATATTTTCTAATGTGCATTTACTTCAGAAATGGCCACAATGGCCTGTACTGGGCCCAGTCAAAGCCAGGCACCTGGAACTCCATCTAGGTCTCCCTGAGGGTGGCAGGGATCTAAGCACTACAGCCATCTACTATTGCTTTGACAGTCACATTAACAGGAAACTGCACTGGAAATGAAACAGCTTGTACTCAGACTGATTCTCAGGATGCTAGCATCACAGGCATCATTGTAACACTATCCATACCTATCTTTCTAAAAGACGCCTTTGGTTTTTTTTTAAAACAAGCAACCAAACACAGGTTATGCTGCCACCTATGTTGCTGCCATCCAACTTGGGCACCATTTGAGTACTGGCTGCTCTACTGATCCAACTCCTGCTAGTGCTCCTAGAAGGCTGTGGAAGATAACCTGAGGTTTGGGTCTCTGTACTCTCATGGAATGGGGGGCAGGTTCCTGGCTGCAGTTTTATCCAATCCTGACCATTGCAGCTGTTTAGAGAATGAACTAGCAGATGGTAGACCTCTGCCCCTCAAATAAACAAGTGGAGTTAAAAAAAAAAACAAGAATCCTTTGGCTTAACTTTTGAGATCCTCTCCCTCATTGGACCCCAGCGCCAGTCCAAAGTTGCTGACCAAACCATTTCCTCCAACTACATCTAACTCATTCCTTCAAATGAGTTCTGCATCATACAAGTTTCCCAGTCCTATTTTGGTGCCCCTTATAACATAGAAACTAACAGAGCAGATTGGCTGGCTCAGTCTTTAAACTCACTCTTCTTTCCAGATTCCTCCCTTTCTTCCTCTGTGCTTATGTACATGCATTCTGGATTCCTCTTATATTGCCTTGCACACATGGTTGCTATGTTAACTTTTGATACGGACCCTCCAGAACATCTGACCCCTACAGCATTTTCTGTTAATAGCACTTATCACTATAAGACATTCCAAGAAGTGACACTGTGTGCCCAATAAGGAACTTCACATAAAAAGGGTCAGATCAAGTTTGGTTAAATGGATGTCCTTGAAGAAACAGTGCTATTAAGGAGCCACATATTAAGGTGACTATTTGGCAGAGGTTTGCATGATGAATGAAGGGAAATGGCTACTGTTAAGAAGACTGCATAGGATGATGGAATTTTGTAGAGAGGATCTTGTAGTCTGAGTGGATGGTTAGGTGAAGGTAGTGAGAATGGAAAAAGCACATTTGAAACATTTTAAGCAAGGAACTATGGGATTTGAACTAGGAGAAGAAATAATACACAAAACATAAAATACATTTAAGCTTCTAACTTAGAAACAGACATTGGAGTCACCTGTGTAAAACTATGGACTTTCATGTTTTATGTGAACCCAAGTATCTATGAAACTGTGTCACATAATACAATGTAATTAATGAATTAAAAATAATAAATAATAAAAAAAAGAAAAAGAAGCTAAAAAAGTAATTAAAATATGAAGTATTAAAGAGGAGAATCTAAAGACAAAGAAAATATTAGAAAGTTGAATGTTAGAAAAATCTTTTTATCTAGCAGGAATGAAAACAGGGTGTAGATAAAGGAGAAGTTGAATGGTTGATTTGCTAACACAATAACCTGAAAACTGTAGTGCTCCAAAAGCTGGAGAAGAGAATTTAAAAAGCACAAAGAGTTCTTCAAGAGCTTTGAAGATTAGTCAACACATGATAAAAGAAGGAGGCCACCAATGATGTTAAAGCTGTCATCCTGAGGAGTTGAACGGTGGAAAGCCATTGGGCCATGACTCAGTGCATCCAGTTCAAATTTCTGTGCCATATGCTGTTTGGGTTTGCCTAGAGTAAATGTCTTAGTCGCTCAGAAGTTCAGTTTCTTCTTCTATGAAGTGAGGATAATTTTATTCTACTTATTTCATGGGGCTTTTGTGATGTTCGAAAGGATAATGTATATGAAAGTATTTCGTAACCTAATTATGCAAAGAATCTCACATCATAACGGTCAACATTAGAGCCACACACAAGTAGGTAGAAGAGGTAATAAAAAGAAAGGTAATTGATGACAAGCAAAAAAGAAGGAGTCATAACCAAACCTAGAAGGAGGAATAGGGGAGTAAATGAGATATTTGTTTACTTGTGTTTGAAAGCAGGGACTCCCTGGGAAAGTCTGAAGATAGAAAGGAAGCCCTTCAATGTAGAGGAGGAGTAATTGTGATCTAATAGAAAGAAAGAGCTATGCTTCTCTGCAACTGGATTAGAAAAAAAGTAGGATACTTGATTAAATATAGAATTCATACATGTTTTCTCATTTTGAGAAGTTATTTGTGAAGTGATTAACACATTTAAAATTTGGATACTCTGGCATATTTTCGTGAATTTTAAGCTGAAAGTGAGTCTCAGTTTAAAGATCAAGACTATGTTAGGACTATGAATCATGTGGATCTCTGAGGTGACTTCCCCATTCGATAAAATGGAATTCATATGGGATGTAAGAGTATAAGATTGAGATGAGATGAACAAAGGAAAATGCCTTTGCTACACTGTGATCACGATTGATTGAAACAGCTATCACTCAGGATCAGTTATCATTCAAATATCATAGAGGTTCTCTTGCTTTTCTTACCATATGGAGAAGTTCTCTGGTCCCATGACTGTTGAAGATGGAATAGGGAAAGAATGAGATATTTAACGTTGTTTACTTCTCTGCTTAGATGCTTGACTCCAGTAGGCATCTGGGTTGGACAAGTGGGCAATATTCCTACAGTTGTTAAATACAGGGATGCTGACATCTGTCCTGAGGCGTGTCAGTTACACACCAGTTATAGGCAAAGTGGAGATATTTGTGAGTAGTAAACTTTTAATACATTAAGAACTTTGCTAATTTCACTCTGTACCATTATTTTCCCACCTGGGTTTAGGGACTCAAGCATTTGAGCCATTTTCTGCTTTTATGGGCACATTAGCAGGGAGGTGAATTGGAAGTAGCGAAGTCAGGTCTTGAACTGGTTGCTACATGGGATGCTGGTGTTACAGGCAGTGGCTTAACCCACCACACTGCATAACTGGACTCTGAATGGTTTCTTAAAACAAGTTTATTCAGAAATTACTAGACATGAAACTCTATATGTGTAATATATATAGTTTGAGGAACTTATCATAAAATCATTATTACAATCAATGCCATAAATTTATTTAGTAAGTCCAAAAGTATTTCCTTGCCCTCTTTATATGCTTGTGTGTGATAAAGACCATTTAACATTAGGTCTATCCTCTTCACAAAGTTTTAAGTACATAATACAGTATTATTAAGTATAGGCCCTCTTCTGCACAGTATGTATCTAGAAATTATCTATTTTGTATAATTGAAATGTTGCACCATTTTGTCAACTCTTCTCTATTTCCCCCTCCCCAACTCCTGGAAACTACCACCCTACCTCTGCTTGCATGAATTTGACCGTTTTAGAATCTGCATGTAGGTGGGATCATACAGTATCATGCCTTCTTACGTGTCTTATTTTACTTAGCATACTTAGCATACCGTCTCCTAGGTTTAACCATGTTATAACAAATGTCACTGGTTTTCTTTCTGAATAATATTCCATTGCATAAATGATTTTTTCCTAGCCTTCCATCAATTGATGAGTATTGACTATTTTCAAGTCTTGGTTATTGTGAATAAACCTGAAAAATCATGTATCTGATATCCAAAACGTAGAGGGGGCAACTGCACTAAAGAGAAAGAAAAGGCCACCCTGATTGTAGCAAGGCAAAGGACCTGATTAGACACTTGTACAAAGAAGAGCTATAAATGGCCACCAGGTGTATGGGGGATCCTTAGTCATCACTGCAATACAGGTTGAACTATAGTGTGATATCACTTCACACATCTTAGAATGGCTCTTATAAAAAAAATAGGAAAGACAAATTTGGGTGAAGATGTAGAGAAGAGGAAAACTCCACACATTTTGGGGGAATGTAAATTGATGCAACCACTGGAAACTATGAGAAATAGTAGAGAGATTCTGCTCCTCTCTCCAGATTAAACAAATAGAAACCTTATTATTATTGTAATCCTGTTTTTGGACTTATATCTAAAAGAATTGAAATCAATACATTTTTTTAAAAAAAAAGAATTGAAATCAAGATCTTGATCCAAAGCTATATCTTATCCTGGAGAGAAATATAACAGTAGTATTAGCACCAAGGGAATATCACTTGCTATTTGTATTTCAGAGAAAAAGAAGCTTAAAACTGTCACGTTAGGCAGCATTGAACAGTAACATGTGATGGAACATTTTCTGTAAAACTGTGTTTCTTCCTAATTTTTTTCAAAATGACACATGCATAATTTAGAAATCAAATAGTATTATAAGATTCTCCATAAAATCCTTGTCTTCTGAGATTTCTTCTCCATTCTGCTCTGTTTCTCTGAATCAACATTTGCATGAAATGAATAACTGGTGTCTATGTTATGATAAGTTTGTTCAGAGTTGAACCACGTGTCATTTTATTACCACGTTTTGTTTCTCCTAAACTTTATTTCTCTGGATTTAATCATTACTTCATGTATATTTGTTGGGTTCTATTTCTTAAATTATTTTTGGAACCACATCCTTTTTCAGTATGATTGAGACATACAAGACAGCTTGTCAGTTTCATTTTGTCTTGTGAACATCTATCCTGAAGCCCTCTTCCTCACTGTCTCAGTCAAACTAGTTGTTCTCTAGGCTACAATATAAACATCATCCTGGGATTCCCCAGGGCCAGCATTCTGAGAAACTACCTCATATCTCTGGTTGGGTTAGATTCTATGTCTCATTTTCCTCTTTATTCTCTTATTGTGATGAATATATATCCTGGTAGTTTCTTGTGATAGTAAAAAAGGTGAATATTGTTGAATCCTATTTTTGAGAATATCCATAGTTCACCTTCATGTTTGGACAGCTGTAGAACTCTTGTGACAAAAATGATCCTCCAAAACTGGTGACATGGTTTTCTTTTGCCTTTTAAAATACTTACTGAGAAGCAAAGTCCTTTTGATGGTTGGTTCCTCATAGTCAACCACCTTTCCCCTACCACCCTACTTTTGAAGCTTTCATTATCTATTTATCCTCAGTGATGATTTTGATGTACAATTTTGGTTTTTTCATTTTGGAATGTGTAAATCCATGTTCTTTTTTTTTAAAGATTTATTCATTTTATTACAGCCAGATATACACAGAGGAGGAGAGACAGAGAGGAAAATCTTCCGTCCGATGATTCACTCCCCAAGTGAGCCGCAACGGGCCGATGTGCGCCAATCCGATGCCGAGAACCAGGAACCTCTTCTGGGTCTCCCACGCGGGTGCAGTGTCCCAATGCATTGGGCCGTCCTCAACTGCTTTCCCAGGCCACAAGCAGGGAGCTGGATGGGAAGTGGAGCTGCCGGGATTAGAACCGGCGCCCATATGGGATCCCGGGGCTTTCAAGGCGAGGACTTTAGCTGCCGGGCCCAAAATCCATGTTCTTTAAGAATTAAGAATTGCAAAAATGTTGTGGGTTAATTCTTGATAATTTTCTTCCCCAATGCTTTCTCTTTCTGGAGCTCCTGTCAACTTTTAAGGTTCTATTAATTCTCTACTTTTCCCTTCTTTCCTATACTTCAATAATTTGGTTTTGTTTCTGTCCTGCATTCTGGAAGATTTATTCAGTTCTCTCTCCTTACATATCCTAGTGAATGTCTTAAAAATTATGCTATCGTAATTTTCTTAAAGATTTATTTTATTTTTATTGCAAAATCAGGTATATAGAGAGGAGGAGAGACAGAGAAGAAGATCTTCCATCCGGTGATTCACTCCCCAAGTGAGTGCAACAGCTGGAGCTGTGTCAATCCAGGACCAGGAGCCAATAATTTCCTCCAGGTCTCCCAATGGGTGCAGGGTCCCAAGGCTTTGGGCCATCCGTGACTGCTTTCTCAGACCTCAAGCAGAGAGCTGGATGGGAAGTGGAGCTGCCAGGATTAGAACCGGTGCCCATATGGGATCCTGGCACGTTCAAGGCGAGGACTTTAGCTGCTAGGCCATCGCGCCAGGCCCTGCTATCATAATTTTAAGAAATTTTTAATTATCTATTTAGTTATCTAATTATTTATTTAGTGCAGTGAGTAAAGCTGCTACCAGTAATGACAGCATTGTGTTGACTGCTGTACTTCCAAGCCAACTCCCTGCTATTGGCTTGGGAAAAACAGTGGAAAACGACTAAAATCTTTGGGCCTCTGCCACCCAGGTAGGAAGCCTTGATGAAGATTCTAGCTTTTGTCTTAGGCCTGGCCCAGACGTGGCTGTTGTGACCATCCTAGAAGTGAATCAGTGAATGGAAGATGTGTCTCTCAACTCTCTGCTCCTACTATCTTTTTGACTTCCCCTCTCTCTTTCCAATAAATGTTTGAAAACTTAGAAAATGTTATATACCAAAAGAATGCTGGTAGGATTATCTCGTGTGTGTGTGTGTGTGTGTGTGTGTGTGTGTGTGTGTGTGTAGGGCATGGAGGATGTCACTTTGATTGAACTCCTTGGTTAGTTCTTTGGGAAGCCCTGTAATGTCATTGTCCGTATGTATTTGTGCCAGAGCTGGTCAGTTTCTCTGGAGAGAAATTGTACCATACCCTGCCTGGGATATGGATAAAGGGTGACTACTGGATTTTTAGGAATGCTAAGGGATTCCCAAGATTCTTTTAGCTATTTCACTGTTGAAACTTTTTCCGTAACAACTCTAATATGTTATTTGCTTTTTGTGTTGCTGATATTTGCACTGATGATGCAAAATCAACTGTAATTCATGCAAATTCAACACTAATTGATACAATAGCACCACACTCTGCTAGCAGCCACTGTATTTTTCAGTTTTATGCTTATGACAATATATAAACAAAGCATATTTTTACCAAAGACTGTCTTAAGTACACATAATTATTATTTAATTCTAATCTGAAGTACAAATATTAAAAAAAATTTGAGACAAAATGCTAGGTATAAATAGGGCACTTCTGTAACTACCAAATTACAGTGGTTGTCTTGAGGAAAAGTGATGTGATTGGGCTACAAGCTAAACTACCTGCATTTTCAAATCATTTTTACTTGAAAGAATTACTGAGAAAGGAGAGTCATTCAGATGTGGCTATTTGGTAAGCATTTTCTCAAAAATGAACAAAATAGCATGTCACTATAGGGAAAACAACAGATGTTATTTGTTGCCAATTACAGAATTTGCGTTTTCAAATGAAAATTAGAATTCTGGAAAACTGATATCCTCCACCATTAGTTTGAAAGCTTCTCAATTCTGAGATCAGCAATTATAGTTAGCAGTGTGATTTTTTTTTAAGATAATGATATGTGCCAATATTTACAAGATTTATTTAAATCAGTGAAGTGATGTTTTCCAAATGACCAATACAGGATGTTACCAAGTCACGTCTGGATAAAAGTACAAAATGCATCAACAGTCTAAGAGGAAATGAAATTTCATTGATTTCCTGTGAATTCCATATTTAAATTCTCCTAAGAAACTGCCTCTCAAGTTTACCACCAAAGAAAAATATTCACAATTATTGATGGGTTATTTTAGTGGAAGTATTTCAATAGGAAGTATTTTGATACTTATCCCCTTATGGTAACAGACTGCTTTGTTACAGGATTTTCTCTATATTGTTTCAGCAAAATAACAGATTATTGAAGATAGAATGAAGAATTCTATGAGAGTCTATATTTTAGTAAGCAGACATGCAAAAAATTTGTAAAAATAAAAAACAGTGCCTCTTTTCTCACTAATTTTATTTTTATTTGATAAAAAATATAGTTGGAGTATCATAGGAGTGTTTTATTTACATTAATATATAATGAGATTGCTAGTTTTGATTCATTAATATATATTTAATTTTTTTGCATTATACTTTATATTAAAATAGATGATGACATATATCCCAACATAAGATATTTGAGATCCTCAGTAGCCTTAGCAGAGTACATGATACTGATACCATAATCTTTGAAAGTGGTGAATACCTGATAAGCTTGATTTCTTAGCCCTTCCCTTCCTTAAGTTTTTTGGCTGGCTCTACCACCCTACTCTCTGGTATATTGAGCAACCTGACAATTTAGAATTTCTCTGTTCAAGTGCCATTACTGATGGGCGAAGGGATATGGCAGCTTATTTTTTTCTCTCCCTACATATTTCCAATCAATATGTTTTCCATGATACAGGAATTGGCATACTTTAAAAAATATTTTTATTTATTTATTTATTGGAAAGGCAGACATACAGAGAGAAGGAGAGACAGAGAGAAAATTCTTCTTTCTGCTGGTTCTCTTCCCAAGAAACCAGAACGGGGCCAGTGAGAACTGATCCAAAATCAGGGGACAGGAGCTTCTTCTGGACCTCCCATGCAAGTACAGGGTCCCAGGGCTTAGGCCATCCTCCACTGCTTTCCCAGGCCACAAGCAGTGAGCTGGATGAGAACTGGAGCAGCCAGGATCTAAACTGGTACCCATATGGGATGCCGGCACATACAAGGCAAGGATTTAGCTACTAGACTATCTCTCTGGACCCTCAGCATACTTATTTCACTGCTTCTCCCAAGGTAGACATTGAAGTTCCAGTGTCCTCTACTCTACTAGATCATTTTTTCACCATTCTGAAGTCTTATTATGTTCCTTCATTTGCTATTACCTTCTTTACCATTCTTTTAACCTTGGGAATCTATCATTTTTTTTAAAAAATTCTTTTCCTGTCATTTTTAAATGATTTATTTACTTTTATTGGAAAGCCAGATATACAAAGAGGAGAAGAGACAGAGAAGATCTTCCATCCGCTGATTCATTTCCCAAGTGGCTGCAACTGATGGTGGTTTTTAAGTAATTATCCAACAAAAGAAGTTCCTGGATCATCTTCAGGGTCTCTCACGCAATGCAGATTCTCAAGGCTTTGGGCCGTCCTCGACTGCTTTCCCAGGCCACAAGCAGGGAGCTATGGGAAGCGGGGCTGCCAGGATTAGAACCAGTGCCCATATAGGGTCCCAGTGCATGCAAGGTGAGGACTTGAGCCATTAGGCTACTATGTTGGGCCACTTTCCTGTAATTTTTGTAGAAATTTAGGATACATGGAAGATAAGTACATATGTTGGGTTAGTATATAATGTATTTATTTGGGTGCATATGTGAACATGTTAACATGTGGAGGTGAATGGCTGTTGCCTACTTATAAGAGGTCGTTTAATTTTAAAAAAATAAAGAAAAATGTTCAAAGAAACTAGAAGACTTTCTTTAATGGAACATTGATATCTAGGACACTTGTTTTATATTTTCAACCAGAATATTTCCTTTTTTCTTTTGTTGGATAATTACTTAAAAACCACCATCTACAAAATCCTTGCACTTATTCAGGTAAATGGCTCTCTACTAAAAGACAAATATCTTAAAATCCTAATGGTCAAATTACAATTAGCTGTGTTGTCCTTCTAAGCCATGTATGGGTCAAAAGGACTTATGCCCACATTAGGTTCACTTTATATGCAACTTTTTATATGAAACAGAGTTGCTTTGGATTTGGTATTAGACTCTGAATACTTAAATACACTTAAACAGATTCCATTATTATCAGAATTATTTATCATAAAGTATGTTATGATGAATATATTGACTCTGGACAAGTTTAAAGAATTTGTAACTTTATTTCATGTCTCTTCACATTGATTATTCTCTTTGAAGTTAAGGAGACCTAACCTCTATGAGCCCCCAGTGCAAAGTGAGAAAAAAACTTTAAGTGGTTCTGAGAACAAAAGAATTGTTAGAACAGACTAGAGACTGGAAAAGTTTGCTTTTTGATCCTAATATGTCTGATACTGGGGAACAGTTGGAATTGGCAAGTAGGATAACTGGTGGTTAAAATATTGATGAGATAAGACAGCAGAGAGAGAAGAGCAGAGCACAGGACTGTGTGCTCCCATTAACTGGATTGCTCCCCAAGTGCCTGCAGCAGCAGGGGCGTAGCTAACGCTAAAGCTGCGAGTGCAGTCCTGGCCTCCCACGTGGGTACCAGAACCTCAGTTGCTAGAGCCAGCACTGCTGCTTTCCAGGGATACACTGCAGGAGGATGGAGCCAAGAGCACAAGTTAGGGATTGCATGTAGGTATTCTGATGCATGATTTGGGGATCTTGATTACTAGGGTAAATGCTCCCAAGAGATATCCTTCTTTGTTTTTGGTATGCTTTTTAGATTTTTTTATGTATTTGTTTTGTTTCCCCTGCAGAGTGACACAAACACATATACACACATGTGCACATACACACACACACACACACACACACACACACACACACACACACACAGAGTAATTTACCTTCCATACACTGGCTCACTCCCCAGATGGCCATAGTGGCTCTGTTATGTTCCATGCCAAAGCTAGGAGCCTGAAACTCCATCTGGGTCTCCTGTGTGAGTGACAGGGACCCAACCATGTAGGCCTTCTTTGCTTTGCTTGGTTCATTAGGAGAGACCTTGATAGGAAGCAGAGCATCCAGACTCAATAAATAAATAAATAGGTAATGATGAACTAATAACTATTCCTGAAGGACTACCCATTGTAATACTAGAGGGAAAGTCAGTAAACCCCAGAGCCTGTGAAACTCTATTATTAAATAATTATAATCACAAAGAATTTAAAGGTGAATCAGATCTGATCCCTGTCCCCAAGAAATTTTAGTAAGAAAAAAGGTGAGTAAACAAAGCTAATTCCTACATCTGGAACTCATCTTCTAAAACAGTTTCCTGAATCTTGTCAAGTAATCAAATACTACTCAACATACCTTAGAGCGAGCTGATTTTGTTCTATACATTTTGTAATTTTCACCTATTGCTTTGTATACGCAAGATTATGTATTGTATACATATGCATCTTGCATATATACCATTTGCATACATGACATAGACCAAATGTGTACATATCATATCTTACCATCTTTCATTTATCTACTCTGTCTTTCCTTTAAACCAAGTTTTGTGCTAAATAATAATAAAAGTAGTAATTAAAATGCTTAATTGGTGCTAAATACATCCAGAGTATTGAAAGAAAAGCAGTGATAAGACGTCTGGCTACCCTTCTGCCTCTTGTGTCTGTCATAGCATTCTATGGTTATTTGAGTCTAACTATAAATATATAAGGTCACTTGCCAAAAGAGAGAATTTTAGGGGCAGGTCCTTAAATCAGGACCTGATAAAGCTCAACAAATAATCTTTGCCTCTACCAAACTGGTTACTCTCTTATTCAAGGTGGCTTTTTGTAAATGATTGTTGAATGTTCAAATGCTTGCTATCCTCCCAGTTAATCCAGATTTGATGCTTCTAACCCATTCTTGAGTTATTCAGATCACTTTTTAGTTTCTATAGCTGCTTTCTTTGTAAGCTATTTTGAGTCCCTGAGTACTCAGTGCCATTGTTAACTATGTTCTCACCAATTCCCAGTGACATCTGTTAACAGATTGTTTCTTCAATCTTTAGTATCCTCAGTCCGTTCGATGTCATGCATTAGTTTGGCTTCCCTCTGTCTTTCAGAATCTAATACAGACTTCACAGCCCTTTAGTCCTGATTTTTCTCTTTGTGAGAGGCACCATAATGTAAAAGCAAAAAACAAGGGCTTTGACTCCCACGGGCTAATCTTTGGATGATCTCTGCTCTTTAGTGTTTGTGTAGTCCAGAATGATTCCTGTTACAGCTGAGTCCAGTATGTACACATACATGCATACATATGTATATATTTATACTTAAATGTAGCTATATAAACAATGCAAAAAAGTCTCTGTACTTGGAACCATTGGAGATGCTAAATAATAATAGTTATATTGGTGAAAGAGTGTAGTTATATTGATGAAAGAGTATATTGATGAAAGACCTGGATCTCTGGTGCCCCATAGAGCCTACTCTTCTCTGACCTTTATCTTGCTGCTCTCCTGCCTGAAGGTTCCCCATCTCTCCCTTTAGTTTTTTTTTAAACACCTTTATTTGCTTTAAAAACATAAGACTTCTTGTACAATAAAGCATAAGCATGTTTCATCTACAAAGTTAGAATATCTTCCTCATGGAACACGCAGGAAGAAAGGAAAAACACACACACGGCAAAGTAGTCACAGATTACCTCTAAAATAATTAAGACTTTCAGCCAGAAAAATTAATCTTTTGAAAACAAAAGTATAACAATAACAAAAAGCCATATTTCACACCTGGTACTAACAGTAAACATTCATAGTACAAACTTATCTATTAAAATCAAATTCCTATATATTGCAAGTATTACTATCATCAAAATACCCATTCTACTTAAAGCAATTTACAAGCTTATTGCAATCTCAAAATACCAAAGACATTTTTTTCTCATATCTAGAACATTTTTTTAACTTTTTCGGATTGACATCATTTCATAACAGCCACATCAATTACAGCATGAATAACAACAGCAACAATGTCAACAACAAATTGTAGCACCTTGATTAAGTAATGTGCCACTGAGTAGGCAGCACATGCTTAACTAAAAGGAAACACAGAAGTCTCTTAGGAACTATGTTGCCATCACATACTCCATGGGCACTTGATGAACTCCACTAGAGAAAAGAAATTATTTGGAAGCAAACAAACCGACATAAAAACATCAAAACATCTGAGACACAGCCAAAACAGCCAACAGACGCTCAAAAAAACAGTATAGATTGGACTATTGGAGTTACCCTTTCCATGTTGGCTTCCTTATGTGAGAGAGAATATATGGTATTTATTCTTTTGTGATTGATTCATTTCACTGAGCATAATGGTTTCTAGTTGGGACCACCTGGTTTTAAATAGAATAATATCATTCTTCTTGACAGCTGAATAATATTCCATTGAGTAGATGTACCACAGTTTTTTTAACCATTCTTCCTTAAACGCACATCTGGTTTGTTTCCATGTCATTGCTATTATAGGTTGTGCTGCTGTAAATATAGGATTACAGATCCCCTTCTCATATGCAGATTTTACTTCTGTTGGGTATATTCCTAAGAGCAGGATTGCTGGGTCATAGGGCAGGTTTATTTGTAATTTTCCAAGCACTCTCCATACTGATTTCCACAATGATTGTACTAGCCTACACTCCCACCAGCAGTGAAGGAGGGTACCTTTCTCCCCACATCCACTCCAGCATGTGTTGTTTTTCTAATTCTGAATGTAGGCCAGTCTCACAGGAGTTAGGTGGTACCTCAAGGTGGTTTTCATTTGTATCTCTCTGATGGCTAGAGAGCCTGAGCATCTTTTCATATGTCTGTTAGCCATTTGAATCTGTTCTTTTGAGAAATGTCTGTTCATTTCCTTTGCCCATTTTGCTACAGGGTTTATTTTTTCACTATCCCTGGGTTTCTGAAGCTCTTTGTAGATCCTAGATATTAGTCCCCTGTCACTTTTGTAGAATGCAAAAATTTTCTCCCATTCTGTACATGGAACTTTCTCCAGAATTGATCATATTATAGGCCATAAAACAAGCCTCAGCAAATTTAAAAAAGTGGAAATCATACCATGTACGTTCTCAGACCACCAAGGAGTGAAGCTTGAGACCAAGAAGTCAAAACACCAAGGAAGACTTACAAACATATGGAGGCTGAACAATATATTACTAAATGAGCAGTGGGTTAGAGAGGAAATCAAAGGGGAAATTAAAAAATTGCTTGAAACAAATGAAGGCATCAACACAACTTATCAGAACTTATGGGACACAATCAAGGCGGTGCTGAGAGGAAAGTTCATTTCAATTAATGCTTATGTCAAGAAACAAGAAAAGCACCAAGTAAATCAGCTAATCTTACAGTTGAAGGAACTAGAAACACAACAACAAAGCAATCTCAAGATTAGTAGGGAAGAAAGATCAAAATAAGGGAGGAAATAAACCAAATAGAGACCAAGAGGACTATACACAAGATTAATCAATCAAAGAGCTGGTTCTTTGAGAAAATCAACAAAATAGACTCCCCACTAGCTCGACTAATTAAAACAAGGAGAGAGAAAATACACATCAATAGTATTAGAAATGAGAATGGAGATATAACAACAGATACCTTAGAAATACAAAGAATCATCAGGAACTATTATAAGCAACTATATGCGAACAAATCAGAAAACCTAGAGGAAATGGACAGATTTTTGAACATATACAATCCACCAAAATTGAATCAAGAAGCAATTAACAATCTAAATAGCCCAATAACATGCACTGAGATTGAATCAACAATTAAAGCCCTCCCAACCAAGAAAAGCCCGGGACCAGATGGCTTCACTGCTGAATTCTACCAAACGTTTAAGGAGGAACTTACCCCAATCTTACACAAGCTTTTTCAAACAATAGAAAAACAGGCAATTCTTCCAAACTCGTTCTATGAAGCTAATATCACTTTAATACCAAAGCCAGAGAGAGAAACAACAGAAAAAGAGAACTACAGACCGATATCCTTGATGAACATAGATGCAAAGATCTTAAATAAAATACTAGCCAACAGGATCCAACAACACATTAGGCAGATTATTCACCCGGACCAGGTGGGATTCATCCCAGGCATGCAGGGATGGTTCAACATTCGCAAAACAATAAATGTGATACATCACATCAACAAGTTGACTCATAAAAACCATATGATCCTCTCAATAGATGCAGAGAAGGCATTTGATAAAATCCAACACCACTTCATGTTAAAAACCCTAAACAAGATAGGCATAGAAGGAACATTCTATAACACAATCAAAGCAATTTACGATAAACCCAATGCCAGTATCATACTAAATGGGGAAAGATTGGAAGCCTTCCTGCTAAAATCTGGAACTAGACAGGGATGTCAACTCTCGCCACTACTCTTCAATATAGTTTTGGAAGTCCTTGCCAGAGCTATTAGACAAGAAAAAGCAATCAAAGGAATACAAATTGGAAATGAGGAATTGAGATTATCGTTATTCGCAGATGACATGATTCTCTACATAGGAGAACCAAAAGACTCAGTCAAAAGACTATTGGAACTCATAAGAGACTTTGGCAGAGTAACAGGATACAAAATTAATGAACACAAATCGATGGCACTAGTGTATACAAATAATTCCACTGCTGAGAAAGAGATTGTAAGTACAGTTCCATTTAAAATAGAGGAAAGGAATCTTAAATACCTAGGAATTAAGCTAACTAAAGATGTGAAAGACCTCTATGATGAAAACTATAAATCATTTTAAAAAGAAATAGAAGAAAACCTTGAAAAATGGAGAACCTTACCATGTTCTTGGATTGGCAGGACCAACATTATCAAAATGGCCACATTTCCAAAAGCAATATATAGATTCAACGCAATCCCAATCAAAATCCAAGCAACATTCTTCTCAGAAATAGAAAAGATGATACAGAAGTTCATCTGGAATCACAAAAGACCATGAATAGCTAAAGTTGTCCTGAAAGATAGAAATCAAACCGGAGGAATCACAATTCCAGACCTCAAGACATACTATAGTGCAGTGGTTATCAAAACAGTCTGGTACTGGTACAGAAACAGAGAAGATCATCAGTGGAACAGAATAGAAACACCAGAAGGGAATTCACACATGTATAGTCAACTAATCTTTGACAAGAAAACAGAAAACAATCCAGGTAAGAAACCTGGTCTATTCAATAAAAGCTGTTGGGACAACTGGATAGCAGCTTGCGGAATAAAGAAGCAGGACCCGCACCTGTCGCACTATACAAAACTCAGCTCTAACTGGCTCAAGGACCTAAACCTATACCCAGAAACCATTAAACTACTAAAGGAAAACATAGGAAGCACACTCCAAGATATAGGAACAGGGAAAGACTTTTTAGAAAAGACGCCTAAAGCAACTGCAATCAAATCCAAAATGAACAAATGGGACTACATCAAACTAAAAAGTTTCTATACAGCAAAGGAAACAATTAAAAAAGTGAAGAAGCTCTCCCTTTAGTTCTGATAAGTCCGTTTGTATATGTGAAGTGCTCAAGATGAACAGCAATCTAGCCTTATTTTTGTATCAGTTTTACTTGGAGTATTAATAGAGTTCATAAAAACTCCAAAATATTTTAAAAAGCATATATAAAAAGACAGTCTTCCTTCCAGATCTCAGTTCTCCTACCCAGAAACAACCAGTGTAATGATTTATTAAACAGAGATATATCATTTGCCCCTTCCTTTGGTTTATAACACAATACATCTTGAATATTATTTCATATTAACACATCTACCTTTTTCTCTTTAACATGATTTATTTTTAAAAGATTTTTTTTTATTTGAAAGTTACAGAATATGAAGAATGAATTCAGGGATGCCTGAGAACATGGGAAACTTGTCTAGTCTCTCTACACTGTTTTGAAAGGAAAAGTCAGTATGGTAACAGACTATGTAGCCCTTATCAAAATCCCAGGCCATTGGAAGGCATTAAATTCACATATCATCTTGACATGTGATAAGATGCTGAGGACTGATAAAACCACTGAAATAGGAAATGTGAGAGATAAAATGTTGGTGAATCTCCTTGGTAGAGAGGTGAAAATAATATGATAAAAGTAGCTTTCCCTGTGAAAGTTTTTCAACCCAGGAACAAAAATGATTTCCCTGAATAAGAAGATACATAGATTCAGCCCTTTCAAGATCACACTGGGCAGAAGATCACCCTTAAGGCTGTTCTGAACATTACCTGCAAGAAGTGTGGCTGTAAAAATCACTTTCCAAAAGATTCTTCCATGTAGCCAGGTAGGACCAGATATTCTGACACCTGGTGAGGGAAAGGAGTAGGAAGAATCAAAGTTAGAAACATTTGAGAAGTTTTATTCCACAAAGAATTATTTAAGAGAAAAAAAGAGAGAGACGGAGGGAGGGAGGGAGGGAGAGAGAAAGAGAGAGAGAGAGAGAGAGAGAGAGAGAGAGAGAGAACAGAGAAAGAAGAGGTAATGTTGATACAAGAAACCATCTGACTCTGACAGCTTAGATTCTGAGACATATGCAGGCAAGAAGGCCAGGCACATATCCAAAGATAGCAGGACATGAAAGAAGAAGAAGAAAAGGAGCAGCGCAAGACCCAGCACAAGGAGAGTGGGAAGAGCAGAGGTAGTGGCTGTGTGAGGAAGCCTTGGGCTATGAAGCCCTTTGTCCCAGAAAACTTAATGTGGCCTTCCATGCCTCTGACTTTGCTTCCATGGGAAATCACTGTCCTTGTGCCTCAGGCATGTTTGGGAGTTAGAGCTCAAAACCAGCTGACTGGATGAGTTATGGTTTCCTAATCACTGCTTGTCCCTTTGCAATGACCCCTGAAGTCCACCCATCCACTTCCCCAACTTCATTCATTGGGGAATTGGAAGATCGTGTTAGCTTCTCCAGCTGCCAGTGTTACATCTGGATTCCCGTGCAGGAGTCTAGGCTAAATCCACAGACCGTGCTGTGGAAGTGAATCTGACTGTAGTTGGAGTGATTGGCCCTCTTGCATTTGGCCTGCCTTGGGCTACTTGGTGGGTGCTCTCTGCCACGTTCAGCACCAGGACAGAAGGAGACTGGCAGTAGCAGGAAGAACACAGTTAAGAAATAAGGCTTACAGCCCTGAGCGGTCCGCAGAAACAGAAGAACAATAAACGTCCTTCAGGACCAGGGAGGAGAGCTTTCTCTGGTTCGAGCCTGGCTCCAACTCTGGACCCCCGCCCTCCCTTGCAATGACCATCGGGATCGCTCCGGAAACCCCTCATAGCAAACGATCAATCATACAAACTGAAAAAACCTAAAATAAGTAGACAAACAACAAAAAGTAGAGCTTGGAATCTGACAGGAAAGAGCTGGCGTGGATTGGCTCATGCCTCGCTGGGTGGGACACAAAGATTAGTTACTCCTCACCATGGTGTTGAGGATTTTCCTGCACCCCCCCCCAAAAAAAATGTTCTGCACCTTAATTGTCGACAAATGTCTTGAGTTACAAGCCAGTCTAGATTATCCTAAAATCTGCCAAGATTAGCAAAATTATACTTCAACACAACAAATGGCCAAATACTAAAATGAAATAGAAACGAGACAGCTGAATGGTACCTTATAGCCATTTTAAGGTATATAGCAGCCGGTCCTGAATATAAACTAAAATTGAAATTTCAATGAGCTAATCATAGGTTGTGGTTAAGAACTTGCTTTTTTTTTTTAAAAAAAAAACATACTGGTTACTCAAAACCATGTCAATTCCATAATGTTGCAAATTGCTTTTGATGTTATATTGGGACTCTTAATTGACTGTGATGATATTCTACCAGCTCTAACTTCACACCAGAAATGGTCTCCCCAAGAAACTGCTCAACCCATCTGGACAATAAGTAGCTGGACTCTATGCTTGGTATACGTTTGCAAGGAAAGAATCTTGATTGAATTTGAACTGTAATACTGCATCAAGGTGGAGGAATCCACCAGGGGGGAGGGGGGTGGGGAGGGGTGGGGGGATTCCCAGAGCCTATGAAACTGTCACATAATGCAAAATAATTAATAAAAAAAAGAAAAAAAAAGAAATAAGGCTTACATTTCAACTCTCCCTAACAGTATTCTCTGCTGAAAATGACAGCCAGCGGCCTCAGTCAGACAGCAGTCATTTGTAGTGTGTCTGAGCTTCCAACAGACCATTGAATTAGACGTCTGAATTAAACATCATTGCTCTACTTTGTTTTTTCTATGATATAAATCAGTTGGCTTCACTTCAGATTTCTGCTCAAATTCCTGGCACTAAACAGAAGCATGTTTGGTTTTAAAAAATTTTACATGATGTGTAGGAAATCACTTTTAATTAAAACAGTTCTCAATCCTCATCTCCCCACTTTTCCATGGTTTTGTTCTCTGTGGTATGTTACCTTTAGTCCACCATAGGTGAAAATGTATGTATTTATGTATAAAATAGAACATATTACATAAAATGGTCCCTAAGTATGCATTGGTGGTTTGTTCTAAGACTATTCCCAGTTACCAAAATCTGTAAATATTGAAGTTATTTATAAAAATGGCCAAGTAGCCTATATATATTCTCATTTACATATTTAAATCAGCTCTATGTTGCTCAAATATATTTAAAGCAATGTGAGTGCTATGTAAATAGTTGTTGAAGTCTATGTGTTCAGTAGACTTTAAAACTGCATTTTTTCTCAAAATTTTCTGCTGACTCACTTCTTGGATGAATGAGCAGTACAAAGATTCGAGGTGACATCATCGTTGCACATGCTAGGCTTTCTCTGTTGTCAGCAGGTGCAGGCACAATCATGTCAGCTGGTAGGACCCTGGGAGTTTGATGTGCTTCTTGCACATGAATGTCCATTTCTTCCTCCAAATGAGAGAATCTTTTCGCTTTTAGTTCACTGAATAAGCTTTCTAATCCATTCTATCTTTCCACACTTTAAGGAACTCATAAGAGTAATTTGACAGTATTCCATAAGTTTTGAGCACTGTTTTCAGTTTTTCTCATTTTTCTCTTTATGTGTGTCTGAGCTATTTCTAAAGATTTGTCTTCTAGTTCAGAGATTCTTACTCTGCATCTGTTAATGCTTTCCACTATAGTTTTGAGATATTAAATTCTCCTATTTGTAATATTGCAGTTTTATTATTCTTCACAGTATCTCTACCTCTCAAGAAAATTTTCCATGCATATTGTGTGTGGATTTCTTTAACTAATAAACATGCTTCTCTTTGTTTTGGGACAATCTTATAATCATTCTTTTGGATTCCTTTTCAGGCATTTCATCAATCTCCTTGTCTTAATATTATAATGTTGCAGTATATTGTGTTCTTTTGGGAGAGCTGTATTACTTTCCTTGTTCATGTTTGTCATATTTCAATGTTTAATTTTTGGCATTTATGGAAACACTTGTTGATTTTCTCCTCTGATGGCTTTCATGTTTGAAATATGCCTCTGTAGCTTAGTGGAAGTTGCTCCTTCAGTGGTGTGTGCTGGGTGGGCCAGGAAGCCGCAGTCTGTTTCAGAATGGTAAAAAGGTATGGAGATAAATCCAAGTTGGATAAGCTAGATCCTTTGCTATCATCAGGAAGCAGGTGCAATCATGTCAGCTCGACTCCAAGTTAGTGGAGACTACAGATTCATCGCTCAGGTAAAATCTAGTCAGATGCTCATGAGTGCATCAGCTTCACATTAAGATAACACTTCTTGCTTGCTAGTCAATGGGCACCCTTGTGGGGGATGAGGTGGGAAGCAGGACATTTGTTCCACCTTCATGGGCTTTGGTGGGCACCCTGTGCCCTACTGGCACTCCACCCTTGACTCAAAGTTGGTAGTGGATGTGGTTCTCCGCCAAACTGCAAGGTCCTTCTTCCGGCAAAATCAATAGTGCTGTGGGCTGCCACAAACTCCTCTCGCTTCACTCCAAGAAGATGGCGTCTCCTCCAGACTGCAACTTCTGTGCTGCTGGGAGTAGACTAGAGGTGCATTACCTGACCTTTTGCTGTAAGGTTTGGTGTTCAGTGAGAGAGAGGTGAGTGATGTGAGGAAAGCAAGGCAGTTTCAGTGTTGGAACAGTTGAAAGTCTTGCAGTTGCTCACACCCGTCAGCTCCCCAGTCTGAGGTGAAAGTCCATGGGTGACAATAGAATTCCTTGTTAGCTGAGACTGGTAATGGCAGTGTGCACAGCTCTTCTTACTACCTTGATGTGATGTGATGGCAGCTGACAGCCAGCAGCTGGCTGTACCCTGCGGCTGGCTGCAACAGTGCCTCTGTCTTCTTTCTTCTTATCCCACACAATCTTCATTTTTATTTTCACTTCTTTGCCGAAAGTTTCCATCAGTCAGGCTCCTGGAAATATGATTCTTCCTTTGTTCTTTTCATTCTCCAGAGCAGCTGAGGTTATTATTGCAGCTGCATCCTATTCAGCCATCTTTGGTCTCCCCCCCTAATTTTATTTCTGCTGTTAAATGGCTGTGTTCCTTAAATATTCTAGTTATTCTAGAGGATTAGTTGGAAAATATGGTCTCCGATTGTCTCTTATTTGTTGTCCATATCATTTGCTGTACAGTAGGTTTAAGTTGGTGGAACCTATTTTTGCATTTACTGCCTCTGCTGTTGGAGTCATATCCAAAAAAATCCTATCCATTCCAATGTCCTGAGAGCAGTTCACTCATGATTCCTTCTAATATTTTCATAGTTCTTCCATTTCAATCTTCACTCTGGTTTTAACTGACTTTTATATGAGGCAAAAGAATGGGGGAGGATGTCCAAGGTCATTTTTCTGTATGTAAATACCCAATTTTTCTAGTATCTTTATTTTCTCCAATACATTTTCTTACCATCTTTGTTGAAGAATAGTTGGCTGTCGCTGCATGGTTTTGCTTCCAGAAAATTCTGTTCTTCCAATGGTTTGTGAATTTGTTTTTACACCAGTGTCATACTGTTTTAATTACTGTATCTGTGCAGTATATTTTGAAGTCAGGTAATATAATGCTGTTTCCTTTATTTTCATTGCTTAAGATTGTTGTGGGTGCTTGGGACTTTCTGTTGTCCCATATAGATTTGGGAATTGATTTTTTTTCTAGTTCTGTGAAGAGTGTTGTTGGTATTTTGATAGGGATAGCATTGAATCTGTAGATTATTTTGGATTATAAGAATACTCTAACAAACTGCTTCTTCTAATCCGTAACCATGGATGGCGTGCCATTTCTTTGTGTTTTCTCCAAATGCTTTCATCATCATTTTATAGTTTTTCTTATAGGAACCTTTGGTTTCTAGGAAGATAGGTATTATTTCTAGCTTTTTTTGTTTTGTAGCTAGGTATTATTTCTAGCTTTTTTTGTCTTTTGCTTTGTTTTGTAGCTATTGGAAATGAGGTTAATTTCTTGACTTATTTTTCTTAATATAATTTGCTAATGTTTCTATCCTACAATACTGTTGAATTCATTCATTCTGGCAGTTTTTGGTGGAATCTGCAGAGTTTTCTGTAGATCGATCAAGTGATCTGCAAATAAATTACAGTTTGATTTCCTTCTTTCTGATCTGGGTGCTCTGTTTTTTTGCCAAACTGTTCTGACTGGAGCTTCCATTATTTTACATATTTGAAGTGGTAAAAAAGAATAATATTTTCTTAGTTGTTGCTGTTTTACATATGGTCTTTGTTATGTGGAGGTATCTTCTATACTCGATATAGTTTAAGATTTTATCAGGAAACTTTGCTGGATTTTATCATTCAAGTTTTCTTTCCCTTCCCTTGATGCATTCATAGATGTCGAAGCTTCAAACAGGAGGACTAGTACATACTGGAACATACTGTATTCTTGTGACATATCACCAAACGATTAGGGAAAACTACTGTTTCTATCTCTACATTGCCATCCCATAGCAGGTTCATGTTATTTAGGAGGAGCTCAGCAAATATGTGCTAAATTTTTCAAATATATGATTCAACAAGATGATAGAGTGCACACCATGTATCATTGCATTCTAGATTTATACAATTATTATTTGCAGAAAAATTGAACATCTGAAAGTCACTATTTTGTAGCAATCCCTTAATCAAACAGAAGTAGCCTTGTGTCAATAAGTAGTCCTACATATATCCTTAAAAAGAAACATTTTCTGTTTACTTAGATCAGTCTTCTTATGATCTCAATGAAAAAAAATGGTATGTTGGGCTTATTTTAAATCCTAATGCAGGACAGTCCGCGCTGCGGGAGCCGAGTGCGAGCTCCGGGGCCGGGGAGCGCAGCGGACAGCTGGGAGGTGGGTGGGAGCCAGGGCGGGACGCGGGGCCGCTCGGTGGGTTCCTGCTTCAGGTTTATGCCTATTTATTAAATTTAGGATGGCCCGCACTATGGAACCACTGGTAAAGAAGATCTTTAAAGGAGTTTTAGTGGCTGAATTGGTGGGTGTCTTTGGAGCCTATTTTCTGTTTTCAAAGATGAACACAAGCCAAGATTTCAGGAAAACAATGAGCAAGAAATTTCCCTTCATCTTGGAAGTTTATTACAAATAAGTTGAACAGTCTGGAATGTATGGGATCAGAGAACAAGATCAAGAAACGTGGTGTAACAGCAAAAACTAGGACCAGTTGTCACGTTCGGCCTCCCATTTCAGCTGCTTGAGACCTTAGGAAAGAGAAGACCCGTGAGCTCCCCAAGGTGTGGACTCGACTCCCACAGACAGCAACCTGTGGTCTGCGTGGCTGCAGTGTCCCACCCTCCGTGCAGATCCACTGCTGGCAGCTCTCCAATTTTACTGTCAAAGGCTAATGTTTTACCAATAAAGGACTAAGGAAGGGAAAGGAACAAATGGCTTAAAGATGTTCTTTTCCTGGAACACTTTCATTTGTGAAATAATAAAATCAACATCAGGATCAAATTACCTTTAGCATGTAGTTACACAGCAAACACACACACACATTAATATATATATACATGCATTTACACACACACGTATATATATTAAAAGCACATCTTTTAAAAAAAAAAAAAAATCCTAATGCAAATGATTGTATTAAATACTCATGAGTTCACATGAAAGTAGAGAATATTATAATTCTGAGTAATGGGATGTGTAATAATGCTGATTTGGGAAAGAAAAAAGAAGCTGATCTTAGAGTTATACTTATCTTTTTTTAAGACTCGTGACATGTACAAATTTTCAAAAAGTTCATTATAGGGAAAGAATTGTGCCTCAGAGGGCTAAGCCACCTCTTGAGACACCTGAGCCCCATATCAAGTACCTGATTTGAGTTTTGCTACTCCATACTTCCATTTCAGCCTCCTGCTAATGCTACCGAGAACCAAACATAATGGCCCACACACTTAGGTCTCTTCGGTTCTAGTTTGAGACCTGTGTGGAGTTCCTGGTTGCTGGCTTCTAGCTCTGATTGTTGTGGTCATATGGGGAGTGATTTTGTGGATAGTAGATCTCACTCTGTGTATCTCTCTTTTTGTCGGTTGTTCTACTTTTCAAATGTGTGTACACAAAGCTTTTTCAAAGTTCATGAAAATGCATATTATCAGAAAACTATGCATGGAACTCAAGATTATTGCTGCACAAATGAACTTATTTTTTAATTCCATTTTTTCACATGCTTTTAAAATGTTCTTGTACTTGCTAATCACTGCAAGACAGGTAAACCATGCCTGATTACACCAAAAATGTTTGGATAGAGACGGAAACCTCAAAAGAAACTCATCTTCTTTTTTTTTTTATTTTAAGAGAGATTATTATTTATTTGAAAGGTGGAGTTAGAGAGAGGAAGAGACAGAACAAGATTTTCCATCCTCTAGGTCATGCCTAGACTTTCTGCATTGGCTGAAACTGTCCCTATCTGAAGCCAGTAGCTTCATCTGGTACTCCAGTATGAGTGCAGGGGCCATCACTGGATGTGGGCCATCATGATATGGCCATTTTTTCCAGACACATTACCAGAAAGACAGATCAAAAGTGGAGCATTCTGGACTCAGACTGGTTTCCATATGGGATGCTAATGCTGCAGGCAATAATTTCACCTGATATGCCACTGTGCCAGCCACAAGAAACCAGTCTTACTGGCACCTTGATCTTCAATTCTAGCCTTAGGGGCTGTGAAGAAAATAATGTTGCCTAAGACTCTTACAGTATTTTGTCACACTAGTTTAAGAAAGAGTAGTGATCTGAACTTTGGTAGAATTTCTTCAGTGACAAAAAAGTTTACAACCTACTATTGCTTATTTTTTACACATTTACCAAATATGTCATTTATCAAATATATTTGATATATTTGGTTCACATTAATTATTTTACTGGTCTCTTAAAATATGGAGTCTAAAGTTTCATCTCTTAATTTGTCTCCTGACAACCTCATTCTGGTATCCAAAATCATAAGATAAATTGAGTCCTTCCAAATGTTTCTCAAAAATCTGATATTTCTCAAATATCTGAAGAGACAAACTTCTCTTGCTAAGACTTGTTTTTTTCCAAGACTATCTGCCCTCTCCCACTTCGCTTTTCTATTATTTGCTTCCAATTATTTGCTTTTATCATGCTGATGTTCTTTCATCTTACATTTTTCAGAGGATTTTGAAAGTCTTTCCAGGTGGCAAGTCATTTTTAAAAAAATATATTCATTTTTTATTGGAAAGGCAGATTTACAGAAAGAAGGAGAGACAGAGAGAAATATGCTGGTTCACTTCACAAATGCTGCAGTGGCTGGAGCTGAACCCATCTGGAGCCAAGAGCCAGGAGCTTCTTTAGATCTCCCATGCAAATGCAGGGTCTCAAGGCTTTGACCCATTCCATACTACCTTTCCAGGACATTAGCAGGGAGCTGGATCAGAAGTAGAGAATGTGTGACTAGAACTAGCAGTCATATGGGATGCTGGTGCTTGCAGCCAGTAGAGCCACCATGATGGCCCCATGAGGGAAATCATGATCACTGAAGTGCCAGGCAGGCCTTATATTTCATGGAATTAAGACGTCATTGTGGTCCCAGCATTATAGCCTAGTGGCTTAAGTCCACACTTTGCATGTGCCAGGTCCCATGTGGGTGCTCTTTTGTATTCTAACTGCTCCACTTCCCTTCCAGCTCCTTGCCTTTGGCCTGGGAAAGCAAATGATGATGGCTCAAAGCCTTGGGACCCTGCACCCACAAGGGAGACCTGGAAGAGGCCCCTTGCCCCTGGCTTCAGATCAGCTCAGCTCTGGCCATTGCAGCCACTTGGGGAGTGAACCAGCAGATAGAAGATCTTTATTTCTGTCTCTCCTTCTCTCTGTAAATATGAATTTCCAATAAAAATAAGATAAGTCTTGGGGAAAAAAAGGAGTATATTATAAGAGGCCTGCATTGTGGCATAGGAAATAAATCTGTTGACTGCACTGACATCCCATATGAGTATCATTTTGAGTTCTGGATACTTCCAATCCAGCTCCCTGCTAATGTCCTAGGGAATAGTGATGAATGATGATTCAAGAGCTTAGATCCCTTATACCAAGTTGAGAGGCCTGGATGGAAGCTCAGGCTCCTGGCTTTGGTACTGCTCACTGCAGTCCTTTACTGAGTGGACCAGCAGATGGACAATCTCTTTCTCTCCTCTCTCATTCTTTTGTCCGTGTAACTGTGCCTTTAAACTTTTTTAAAAGCTATTTAAAAATTTGTATTGAAAGAGGGCATCAATGATTTTTATAACTTTTTCTTAATTTATTAAACAGAAACTTACTTTTCTCTAGGATTTATAATATAAATGCATCTTTTTAAAATGTGTTTATTTGAGATGCACAGTTACAGTGAAAATGGAGAGAGAGATAAATCTTTGATCCATTTGTTTACTCTTTAAATGGTAACAATAGCTGAATCTGGGTCAGGTAAAAACCAGTAACCTGAAACTTCATCAGGGTTTCCCACGTGGGTGGCAAAGGTTCAAGCACTTGGGTCATTTGCTACTTCCCCAGGTGCATTAGCTTGGAGCTGGATCAGCCTTGACTGCCAGATAAACACAACACACCCCACTCCCCACAGTCCCGACATTCGATGGAGATGTGTAGTAAACAAAAGCTGCATAGGCCTCTCCGCAGAGGGTGGAGGCAAGAGAGCCTAGGCAGAAAGTTTAGAAGTCAGTAAATTAGCCTCTATCTTTATTATTATTCATGACATGGTTTCATGTCTTTGCTATTGTAGATTGTGCTGCTGCAAACATAGGGTTGTGGGTTATTGTCTGATATGCAGATTTTTAAATTCCTTTGGATATATTCCCAGATGTGAGATAGCTGGGCCATACCCTGTGGTTGATCCATTTTCAGTTGTCTGGACACTCCCTATACTACTTCCATAGTGGCTGCACTGGGCTACATTCCTACCAATAGTTGAGTCAGTTACCTTTTATTTTGGCCACATTCATACCACCAGGAGTTATTGGTAGAGTTCTGAATGTGAGTCAGTCTCACGGGAGTTGGGTGGAAATTCGGTGTGGTTTTTATTTTTGTTTCCCTAATAGTTTTGGAGCCTGACCTAGTGGGGAATGTATTTTGATGATTTTCTGAAAGAACCGACTCTGACTTGTTGATCTTAGGCATCATTCTTTTGGTCTCTATTTGGTATATTTCCTTTCAGATTTTTATTATTTTTCCCCTGCTTTGGATGGTTTTGCTGCTGTTTTTATAGCTCCATCATATGTGTGATCAGCTTGGTTAACTGGTACTTTTCTAGTTTCTTGACTTCAGCATTAATTGAAATGTACTTTCCTTTCAACTTTGCCTTGATTGTATACCATGACTTTTGATGTTGATGCCTTCAGTTCTCTCAGTTATTTCTGATTTGATTTCTTCTATAACATTTTGTTCATTTAGCAGCATGTTATTCAATCTCCAAGTATTTGCACATCTTCTAGGGCATTTTGATTGATTTTTAATTTTTTTAACAAGCAGTTGCTTAATGTCTTGCTCAGTTAACTCTGAGACTGATACAATGTTCTGCTCTTTTGTGGGGGAGGCTGTGATCCTGTTTTATGGTTGTACTATTGTCTGCTTAGCCTTTATCCCATTCCTGGTTCCACCAGTACTTAGGATTAGGGTGATACTAGCTATGACTTTAACCTAGAGTACGGATCTATCAGTGGTACCTGTTACATGGATTTTTTTTTTTATCCTGTTGCTGGAACATGCTCGTTGTTAGGTCTGCTTGCAGCCTGGACCTATTTTGGATGGAACCTGTGGGATGCCAAGTTGGTATTATTTTCCTGGTGGGTCCAGTGTGAGCATATTGTGCCATAAGTTTGCTCTCCCCTGGCTTAGCAAATGTTCAGCTCACCTCTCTCCCTCCACCTCTGAGCCTTTGTCAACAAACTCAAAATGGTGTCCAATGAGGCATTTTGGTGTTCTGGGCCATGAAATCCACTATTCTTCTCACACCCAGCTGCTTGGGCTCTGCTACTTTGCTTTTACTCATGTGTTTCCAGATGTTCCTCTTCTGTTGGCCTGTTCTCTTTTATTTCCTAGAACCATACCCTCTCTTACTCTCCTTAGCTAATCTTTCTCTGTCCATTTTAGCTTGTCCTCACCCTGTTCTGCAACTTTGCATCTCCAGCTTCCATCTTTTGTAAGATATTCGACCTGCAAGAATGTAGCAGATACTTTGGGGGAGAAACAACAGGGAAAGAACTGGGTGACTATCCTAGGGCAAAATTGACCAGCCTCTGTCTCCATGAAGTATTCAGTGGAAACTTTGGCTGACACTAGACTAGATTATGTAAGAATAGAGGTTGACTAGACATGGAATGTTCCTCAGGCAAGGTTGCACAGGATTTACTGCTGCCCTTGTTCTTTCTTGTATAGCTCTGCCACATGTGTTATAGGGGATAGCTGCTCAGAAGTTCTTCATGAACAAAATTCACACACGGGATTAAGAATAAGACTGCATTCTAGCCAAGTTTAGTGGAGAGAAAACACCTGGTAAATAAGGTAGGCATCTCAATAAAAAACTGAGAGCCTGTAATATGACTTGAAATCATACTTAAAAATTATTTAAAATGTTTGATAATTTAATTCAAAAGCATTTTAATTTAATTTTTAATTTTAATAAGTTGAAAAAATTATTTTTGACATAAAATAAATTTAATTTAAAGTAATTCTAATAACCAAAATACTATTTTTTTTTTTACTATTTTGAAGAATACTTTATTCAATAAATGAGAGGGTTCAAAATTCAGGGAAAAAGGAGGAATGTTTTATCATCAAGTGAATAGATTACAACTCAGTTAAGGTTTTGAGCGTGATGCATGTATTGTGTTTGCATCAATTAAAACATGCAGTAACATAACCAAACTTTAACAAATTTAACCTGTTTTTCTTTGTCTTCTAACTCTGCAGTGTTTATTATGACCATCACTACTAAGCTATCAGTTGCTATGGCAAATAGCAGTATTTAACTTTTAGATCACAACCTCAAGACAGCCAGAATGAGTTAGCTCAAACTTAAATAAGTTACATAATACACAGCTTAAAAGCCTCGTATGGTGGGTGTTCCCCTCAATCTTATGTCTGGTGGCCATTGCATTGGATTTCCCAGTAGCTTAGGGCTTGAACACTGGGATATACCCAAGTATCCTTTATCAACTGTTGAGTCACTCTTAGAATGTGAAGAAGTTCTTAATCTCATTGTTTACAGAGAACCAAATGCTGCCAGCTGTTAAAAACATTGCAAGTTTCCCTCAATATACAAGTTCTTTGGTGAACAACTAAGAATTGTCTTAATAACTTGTGCACTCTCATGAGAATATTGGGTAATCTAGGGCTGTGTCACTCCAAGTGTGGTTTTACATCAAAGTGTCACAATACTTGGGAGATTGTTACAAATATAGAATTTCAGACTCCATCTCAGACTTACTAAATTCAAGTGACTGCGAGGCAACCTTGTTCTTCAGCAGCAAGAACCACCAAAGACAGTCTGGTCAAGCATGTCTGTTTATTGTAATGCAAACACAAGCTTATATAGACTAAGAAAGGGGAAAGGAGGAGGACATCTTTGGCTGTTCTCCCATCCAATAATGACACTGTATTGGCTAGAAGGCTGCACTGATCCAAAGCCAGGAGCCAAGAACTTCCTCTGGTTCTCTTACATGAGTAAAGGGTCCCCAGGCTTTGGGCCATCCTTCACTGCTTTTCCAGGCCACAAACAGGGAACTGAATGGGATTCAGAGCAGCTGGGACATGAACCAGTGTCCACATGGGAACCTGGCAGATGCAAGGTGAGGATTTAGCCACTAAGCTACCATGCTGTGCCTGGTACTTTCCCACGTTAGTAGGAAGAACAATTCTGATGATGAGGTTGCTAGTATAGTGTCCACATTGATTGGCGTAGCCCAGGGATTTGGAAGTGAGCTGGTCTTATAAATCAAAGACATTTAGTAACTATAGCTTATAATATAGGCACGGATATTCTGAATAATAGAGTAGCAGCAGAAATAATACCAACATGAATAACAATTGCAGCAGTTATGATAATAATAATAACAATATGGACATCTATCATGTCTAACTAATAAGTGTCATGTATATCCCCAAATTGAATTATTCTGTGTATATTTTTGGATGCCTACTCTGTGCAAGATTTTGTGAAGAAAGTAGACAAAGCCCCTGCCACCATGAATTCTATTTTAGTGAGTAAAGGGCAACAATTAATATAAAATTAATAAATTGCCTAATATATCATAAAGTAAAAAACTATGTGAAAAAATAATCCTATAGGGGAAGAGGAATTTTCAAGAATTCTGGGGTTCAGGGGGATTTTCAGGGTTTTTTCTTGCCAGTAGATCCCAATACCACTGAGGGGGTGACACAATGTTCTTTAGCCACAAGAACCACTGGGAACAGTCTGATGGAGCGTGTCCATTTATTGTAAAGTGAGCACAACTTATATAGACTTGGAAAGGGTAAGACAGAAGGGCATTCGCCAACAATTCTCCCATCCATCAATGACACTGTAACTGGCTAGAAGGCATGTCTGTCTCTCTGGACCCTCCAACCAATTCACAGATCACCTTCCTCATGCAGGCTGGAAGATATGCCTCAGGTCATAGGCAGGTAGGCTGTGAGTCACTTGTAGCACATAAGCTGGAAGCTGTCTCGAATCATATTCACCATGTGTAGCTGGCAAATAGGATGTAAGTCACATTTGAATTCTTAGAGTTGCTTATGAAGGAAGTCCCAGCACAGCACATGCAAGGACAGAGAAGAGATAACTGGGGTGCAGCCCACTGCTCTCAATGCATGCCCAGTGAGCAGACCAGGTGGAGGTCTTGATCAGTCAAAACCATTGTCAGGGGGTTCCCCCAGAGAGATGGTGTACCATTTGCCTACAAACTCCCACCTAGACTATGCAGGCAGAGATTCAGGGGTGATCTCCCATAGAGAATCAATTTACTTTCATTAAAGAAAAAAGCCAGAATAGATTGCAATGAGATAGTTAGAATTCAGCCAATTTGGAAGATAAGATGCATTTGAAGGCAAATATGAGCAGAGACTTAAATGAAGGAACGGGGCTTGGCAGCGTGGCCTAGTGGCTAAGGTCCTCGCCTTGATCCCATATGGCCGCTGGTTCTAATCCCAGCAGCTCCACTTCCTCTCTATCTCTCCTCCTCTCAGTATATCTGAATTTGTAATGAAAATAAAATAAATCTTTAAAAAAAATGAAGGAATGTGTCTGCTATATCCAAATGTGCAAAGGGCAAGTAGAAGCAGATGAAGTTGGAGCTTAATAGGCAGTAACAGACTTGAACTTTTGCTTTCAATTATAGGAAATGATTTCATTATTTTGATCAGAAGAGAAACTTGATTTGCTGGCAGCCATTTTGGAACAGATTTTGGAAGGAAGGAAAACCAACTTTGAAATGATGATAATGGGGACAAGGGTCTTGGAAGTAATGAAAAGTGGTCAGATTCTAAACATGTTGAAGACACAAGGAAACTAAGAAGCTTATACGGTTAAAAAGCTAGTAAGTTACAAAATTGATCATTGAAACTGTGTATTCCACATTCAAGAACAACTCTTATGCACAGAATAAATTGATCTGCAGTGAGGAGATAGACATCACCCCCATGAAAGGCAGAGTTTGTAAGACAGGGATTTTCTGTAATTAGAGGGATGGAAAATGAAAATGGAAAGCCATTTGTCTATGACAAATATGGACTATCAATGCATGGAGTGGGGATTGATGAGTTTTAGGTCTTTAAGAGACTAAAGATTCCAAAATATAGATTGACATAATTCATACTGTTTCTCAGAAGTTGACATCTACAACAGTTACTGCTATTTTGAAAGCCATTGTCTTGCCTTCATCTAGTTTACCAAGATGTAAACGATGCTGAATTTGGATTTTGTCTTCCAAGAAAGGATGAAAGATTAAGGTGTCTGACAATTCTCTGTTATGATTCAAAATGAATCTATGAAATTATTCTTTTAAGTAAAAAATCGAAACATTAGTGTATTTTCAGGTTGAAGACTGCTGTTAGGTAAAATATGGGGATAAAATAATACATAATAGATAAAAGTATAAAATAATAGATGTTGTTACAGATTGCAATTATTCAGTATCATGAATAAAATCTTTCAGTAAGCTATGTGGGTCATAGTGAATGGCTGATGAATTATACCTTATTATATCTCGTGTGTGTTACACCCTGTGTGTGCTAAAGACATGCTTCTCTGGGATATTTCTGAAACACACATGGCTCTGTTACTGCAGAACTGATTTGCTAGGAGGTGATCCAAAGATGTGACTTTGTCTCAATATTTTTAGATGTTCTTTATGAAATGTCAAAGTGTTCTGAACACACTCTAGCTGAGTGTGGTATCTTGCTGTGAGCAATATATAAATGGTCCAAAGAGTCTACCAAGTATTTCGAGGCCATTTCATAGGACAATCTGAGAACAATTTGGGGTTATTTTTAGAGGTACTAAGAAAATATTGGAGCAATTAGATGAATGATACAATTTTGTGGAATAAGAGGAGGAAATAAAAATGAGTTGACAGAGAAATGTCATGGACCTTATTAATGAAGAATTGTTAATGAAACACAATCTGTCTGTGAAAGTTCAAAGTTAGAGATTAGTATGTTTTACCAAAGTTGATGCCTGAAGTGCTACTGGTTGAATTAAACCCAAAAAGAAGAAAGAAAATGTAGATAACCCCTTCCCACATACAGGCTACTTGTAGAGTAGAACTTGTAACAATGTTCCTGTTAACACTTGATTCTCTTCCTACAATGTAATAAACAAGCTTATTTCTTTACTTTGTGCGTGTGTGTGCGTGTGGGCGTGTGTGTTTACTTTCATCGTGCAAATATTCCAAGACCCAATAGTAAGAGCCATTAGTTACTTAAAGCAATTTACCACCCTACTGTGGGGCACAAGTTCACATCTTAATGGTGACTTCTTGCCATCTGTGACTGTTTTGATGGGATATCAAAAGATGAGAAGCTCAAGTAAGTTGTCTTGTAAGTTGTCTTGTAAGCTTAAGTAAGTCCCCAGTGATGTTTTAAAAATTTCTTTTGGAGCAGCACATGCATAATAGGTAGTACTAAGAAATTCAGACCTGATATTTTACTTTTTGAAAAGCTGAGGTCTTTATCAGGTTTTGTTTGACACTAGCAGCTGATGTGTGAACCATGAAACAGGATCATACCTTATGCAAAGTAAAATAGTAGTGTCACTCACTCTTGCTATTTAATTCTTAATGCAGTTTTAATAACTTTTTTTCTATTCTTCATTTGTAACGTGCAACCTAATAGAATTTTGGATCAATTTTTATCATTTGCAAAAATTAATTGTGGAAAAAGTTTTGCTTTTAAAAATGTGTACATGTAGAGAACTAGCACCCCCTAGTGTATTAAAAGTCCCCAATGATTTGCTCTGGCATTTAATAAGCTAATAACAAATATAAATGTGTTCTAATGGAGAGGTTAATATTAACTTTTACCACTGGAGTTGTGACATCACTTGTTTAGGCACAGGGAAAACATTTTTAAAGCTAATAAAATCATAAACTAGAAGAATGACAATCATTTTTCAAATATCAATTCTGAAATCAAAAAACCATTATTGGTATTTGAACTGTTGTTGATATAGCTGCAAAATAAGTCAGTGTAATTGGTGGTTATTTTGGTAATTTTTTAAATCTGTTCTGGAAATTTTCAGCAATGTAGTTAGTGTTTTGTGGAAAATAACACAACTGAACTGTTTAGGATTTCTCTTCCTTTGGTGACTGTTAATCTGTGTGTTGCCTAATGAAACTGTAAACTGAAAATTATAGCTTCTTTCTAGAGAGTGAGAGGACTTATTCCAACAGATGGCATCAAAACACCGGGCTAAACTGTATGATCGCTGATTGTTAATTGCATCTGTAAAACAATCCTTTTAAACAGAGTAATGCATTTTATCATACAGATTATAGTTCTACGCTTTTTGGTTTTTCAATGTGTGTTAACATTTTCTACTCCAATGCAAGATTTAGTGCTTGCATAATTATCAGATTAAACAACAAAACAACAGTGACTCAATCATTCTTTTAAGCATGCACAAAGCAAATAGGGAACTGTGAATCACATTTTTTAAGATATGCTATTTGAAATGTGTCTTGGTTTTTTAAAGGTTACATAAATTGGGAAGAATGGTCTAAATCTCACTCCCGTCAAATTGAAACAGTAGAAATCAATGAAAGTATCGAAAAAGTAGAAATAAATAAATACCTCATGGGAAATTTAGCTGATGAAAAAATCTTGCATGTATTTCATTTTTTTTTGCACCCAACTAGCTAATGTAAAATTCTATTTTCGTGAATGTTTTAAAGTACCCTAGCACTGTATTTTTGTTACACATACATTTACATGTGTTTTATGTGGGTGGAAATATGTTAAATGGACATAGAACTTTTATTATGAGGCATATAATAAAATGATTCTTCTTAAAATGCAAAGTCTAAGGAAAATTTCCTTTTTGAAAGTTTTAGTGAAATCCTTTAGAGAAGCAGAATTGATGACAATGTAAAATTCTTTCAGGAAGATTTTCCTACAGTGTTGGTGGCATCAGAGAATGAAGTATGAATATTATATTCCTTTGTTTGCTGTTTAACCTGGGTGATTTGGAATAAGGAACTTGAAGTTCACAGATGGGAGCAGAATGGTCACCATGAGACAGTTCTGTGTTTGAGTGTCACGTTCTCCATTTTCATCTAATATGTTAAGAATTTACAAAATTAACAGCTGCCAAATCCCTTTCACCCACTGGGAAAGGACTATGGAGAACAAACTTGCTTTGTAGGAGGGGAAATAAGCATTTGTTGATTCTATTTGTGAGGATTCTGTTTCTAAGTTTTTTTTGGTATCTATTACATATGTACTGATAAAATAATACTTAGGAAGAGTCATTCATCAGATAGTCTCAATAATGGATGTAGGTTGAAAATATCAACACCAAGAACCTAACTGTAAACACAGAAGATATTAAATAATAAAGATTCGTATTTTTGAAAGTCTACAATAAGTCCTTATCCAAAGTCCACTTTTTTATTTTGGAAAGAATTATATTTTTTGCTGATAAGATTTGAATAAAGCATGTGGTTTATCTAATACTATTATGCAAATATTAATTTCTTGGCTTTGATGGTTATGTGGTAGCTATAGATTATAGCATTTGAAAGAACTGAACGAAGAGTATAAACACAGACTGACTATACTATTCTGCAACTTGTACATATGGCTAAAGTTGCTTTCTAATGTATTTTTTTAAAGTCCTACTATAAACTCAATGTATACTCATTTAGGGTGAAATAATATAATGGAGCAAAATGTTTTGTTATATGCCTGAGTTGCAGAAAATGATTACTGACATTTGGTATGGTAAGCACAAGGAAGAGTAATTCTAATATAATTTTTTAATATAAACAAGAAAGCATTTTTGAAATATATATACAGCTTATAAATACAATATTTGGAACTGTAAATGTGTAACTTTCAGTTATTTGAGAAATCAAATTTATGGATGATTGTACACATCACTGATACTATATAATAAACCATTGTTCTACCATCTGAAATTTCCTGAGCTCTGAATTGTAGCACAATGGGCTAAGCTACTGCTTGTGATGCTGGAATACAACATAGGTGTACAAATTACAGTCCTGTTCATTCCACTTTTTTTTAAAGACTTATTTTCTGTTTATCTGAAAGGTAGTATAGTAGAGGAGTGACAGAGGCAGGCAGCGAATCTTCCATCTGCTGGTTCACTCCTCAAATGGCCACAATGGCAGAGCTGAGGAAAGCCAAAGCCAAGAGACTGCAGCTTCTTCTGGGTCTGCCATGTGGGTGCCAAAGCCCAAGCACCCATCTTTGGCTGCCTTCCCAAGCACATTAGCAAGGAGCAGACAGGACTCAGCATGGTCCTCACATGGAATACTGTCATTGCAAGCAAAGGCTTAATGTGCTATGCCACAGTGCCGACCTGTGTTTCACTTCTGATCCAGCTCATTGCTTGGGAAAGAAGAAGATGGTGTAAGTACTTGTGCCTCTACCACTCACGTGAGCAACCTAGATGGAGTCCCTGGCTCTTGGCTTTGGCCTGGTCAAGCCCCAGCCATTGTGGCCTTTGGGAAGTGAACCAGCAGATGAAAGAGCTTTCTCTGTTCCTCTGTCTTCCAAACAAATGTTTTTAACCTCCTCTCCCATTTTTTTTTTCAATCAAAAACTTTCCTGCCTGTACCAGGCACTAGAGTCTTCCAATTTTCTGCCTAAAGATAGATATTATACAAGGGTTCTTCAAGATATTTATGGAAAATGTACACTATCTTCTTTTTTTAAGGGATTATTTTTATTTGAAAAGGTAGAGAGATGGATGCACAGACGCACAGAGAGAAAGAGAGAGAGAGAATCTTCTGCTGGTGATTCACTCCCCAAATAGCTGCAGGTTGGAGCTGAGCCAGTGTGAAGTCAACAAGTCAGGAGCTTCTTCCCGGTCTCCCACATGGGTGCACGTGTCCAAGTCCTTGAGTCACCTTCTGTCACTTTCCCAAGCTGTAAGCAGGCAGCCAGATTGGAAGTGGATTAACGGGGACATTAATCAGCATCCACATGGGATGCTTGTGTTGTAAGTGGGGGCAGCTGGAACTCAATCCGTTACTCCAACATGAGATGCCAGTAAAACAAGCACAGATGGTGGCTTACCCATTGTGCCATATAGGCTCCTTGGACAATTTAATATGCTGCAGAATTACCCTGTGTCCTTGACTATAATTAGCAGACAAGCCTAAATTTCTTCAACTAATACTACTCAAATTAGCTAAAATATGTATTTGTTGTATATCCACTATGTATTCAGTGCTGGGTGAAATGTTACAGGATTTAAAAAATATGGGGCTGGCCAGGTGTCATAGCAAGTTAATCCTCTACTTGTGGCACTGGAATCCTGTATGGACACCAGTTTATTTCCTGGTTGCTTCACTTCTGATCCAGCTCCCTGCTAATGTCCTGGGAAAGCAGAGGAGGATGACTCAAGTCCTCGGACCCCTGCATTGCATGTGGAAGACCCAGAATAAGCCCCTGGCTCCCATCTGCTGACTGGTCCAGCTCTGGCTATTGTGGCTATTTCAGAAGTGAACTGTCAGGTCTAAGATTCCTCTCTCTGTCTCCTTCTTTCTTTAAACCTACCTTAAAATAAAAGTAAACAAAATATTCTAAAATATATACTCTTGCTCTTCATTAGCTTCTTTGGAAACTCTGATGGTTCCATAGGAGGTTACAAGATTAAACAAAGCATAACAGCTGCAAGTACAAGATTGCGTGTACTTAGTGCTTAAAACAATGGCTTTCAATGTTACTGAGATCAGGTATTTATGTAAGATTTATTTATTGTTATCCAGAAAGCAGGATTAAAGAGAGAGAGGAAGAGATAGAAAGATCTTTCATCCACTAGCTCAATATCCTGGCCATGGCCAGGATCAGGAGCTTCTTCCATATTTCTCACGTAAGTACAAGGGTCCAAGAACAAGGCCATTCTCCACTACTTACCTAGTTCATTAGCAGAGAGCTGGATCGGTAGTGGAACAGGTAGGACTTGAGCTAGCATCCATACGGGATGATGCTACATGCAGAGGGTACTCTGCTATGGCACCAACCCCAGGGATTTATTTTACACATCAGATTTCACAAATTCTACATGATAGCTGATACTTGTTTAGTGTTTATAATTATTAAAACATAATGGCAAAACACAGCTATGAATTATTTTAAATTAACATGTACTTTACGAAAACAGTGTGTACATTTGGAAATAGTAGCAAGTATACATGAATGACAAGTAATTCACCACATATTTTTATACACACAGGGATCCACAGATTCATGAGTTCTCTCCTACTGGACTCTGCCCTAAGGGTGCTTATCCTTAGGCTAAGTATCATTATGTGTGAGCAGAAATACTGTAAAAATCCAATCAAAAAAGGGTAGCATTGTCAGAACCATAATCAAAGAAAGCTGCCTTACCATCACCACATTGGGGCATAATATATGATATGCCTCATGAGTTGGGGAAGGCTGGACTGTATGTAAGGTTAGCCATGGAAATACAGGAATGAGGTAGGAAAATTCAGAGGCAATGAAAAGCTAAGGCTAGTTAGAGTGAAGTGTTAAGCTGGTGATTTATTAAAAAAAAATAAAATTGGCTAAAGGAGGCAAAGATTATGGACATTCTTAAAATCCAGGCATAGGAGCTACAGATTTCTATAAACACAAAGCACTGGACAGGGACTCAAATGACTGGGTTGTAATTCTGACCCTGCTGATTATTAGCCTTTGGCAAGTTAAATTTTGAATCCCCCGTTGTTACTCTGGGTGCAAGTGGGATAATAGTGTGTACTAGTTGGGGAGGACAGCATCTGTGAAATTTCCTAGTGGACTTTTCAGTCTGTTGGAGCCAATTCTGAAACAGGGAACTATCTCAGATTATTGAGCAGGAAATCAGCATGATGAAAGTGATATATTAAAGAAGATTAGTTTGGCAGCTCTGTGCAGGTTGGATTAGAGTCAGTGAAACCAATGAGAACACTGTCCCAGTGATCACACTCAAAGACTGTGAACACAGACACAAAACAAAACGTAGATGAAAATCGATTGGGTTTTCAGTTTGATAAGCAGTCAGGAAAGAGATAAGCCACAAATGATTTTGTAGTTTAATACAGCTAGTAACTGTGGAAGAATGACTGAAACACTGAGAAAGAAGAGAGTTTTCAGATTTGAAGACATGGTGGTAAGTGTGGACATGACAAGTGGCACATGAGAACCAACTGTCAAGCAGAAATTGACTCTAAACTGCTAGGAGCATACAATGGGAATGAAGTGGGATTTTGTGCTAGAAATGGCAAGGTGTGAGTCATGAAGTCCTTCGGTAACAGCTGAGCTGTGAAACAGATATGCTACTTAACAAAGAATGTGAACAAACAGAAAAATCAAGGATCTTTGGTCAAGCTTCTGTGGTATTTCACTAAAGAAATTACTTTAAACGCTGATCAATTTATTGATTTGTAGCTAATATGTATACATCATGAAATTGCATTATAAATATCTATGGGGTTATCAAACTTACAGCAATTTCTTTTATAATTTGGGTGGGCCAAAAGTATACAACCATTTCCATTTTTACTTCAAGGGAGATAATCAATAGCTTGTTTAGAATACTCCTCTTAAGACGAGGCATTAAAAGAAGCCTCCTTTGGGTCATTTCTTTTTGCCTTATGTCACAGAAACATGCCGCATTGCTGGCGAAACCACTCCTAAGAGTTATTTTACCAATGGGGTCCATCAGGCTTTCAAAATCCTCCATGACATAATTCCTCGCAGGCTCATTATGCAGTATTGCCCAAGCCCCTCTAGCTGCACAGATTTACAATCCCAGGTGTGGCAAGTCTTACTCTATTTCTGAGCCCTTACTGTGGCCTTTTGCTTAGCATGCCCTTTTCTTCAAGCACTCTTCTGAAACCCTTCAAGACCCATCTCCAATTCTCATCTCCCCTTGGACAGTTCCGGATTTCCCAGCAATAAAATCTGCCTTTCCTTATACTGCCACCTCTGTGGACCCTTCCTCCTGCCCACCTTGTATTTCCCTTACTTGTTTACCCACTTGTCTCCCCTCATGGCTGCAAGGTCCAGACACCAGGGGCTGTGTCTGACGCAAATGTACACCCCACACAGCACATGGGTTAGTGTTGCGTTTACTGCCCACTAAAAGGAAAAGAAGGTAATATTTTTTCTCAGGAGCATTTTAGTAATTGAAAGGGAAGAAAAGCATTCACTGGAAAGTAGGCAAAAGAAAAGCCCTTAGTCATTAGCAGGAAATTGAAGTAAGCAGCAAGAGGGGCTTTTGACAGTGGTGGGGTAATAGTGGTTTCTGTGGGTGACCCAGGAAAAAGATATAGAAGCTTCTGGAGAATAAACATGGCAGTCTGTCTTCCTGTGGAGCCCCGAATCTCTCAAGGTTTGTAACACATGTTAAAGACATGAATCTTCTGTGGCGAATTTTATCTAGTAGTGGTGAATTTTAAAGGTGATTCAATCAGGGTAACCTGGCCACGGAGGGGGTGGCCAGTAGGTTTCAAAGGTCCAGAGAGGATCAGTCAGGGGTTGTGGAGTGGATGGAAAAGAAGAATGTTCATTGATGGTGCAAAAATTCAGTGTTGATAACTTAAAACTGCAACATGGGGTGGATCACATGGGGAAAGAAGGGATTGCACATTTTAGAAAAGAGAAAATTAACTTCGGGCATAATTAATCTATCCTCTGAATTATCAAATGGGTGATAATGTATCATATTTTGTTAAAGCTACAGAGCTTTTAATTAAGTAGGGGCGGAACATTTAAATTTGATTATTATGTAAGGTGGTTTGTCATAATACATGCAATTAGCCTGTGGAATATGCAGGTGGAGGATGAGAAGGAAGAAACAGTGCTACGTTAAGAAAGCTGATTTGAGTGGGATTATTTTTAAGCATGGTACATTTGTGTGTTTGTAGTGATTTTTAGAAAAGATCCGTTTATTTTATTTGAAAGATTGGGATCTTCTATCTGGTGGTTCACTCCCTAAATGGTCACATTAGCTAGGGCTAGCTGAAGCCAAACCCAGAGGCAAGGAGCTCCACCTGAAGTCTCACAGGAATGTAGAAGGCACAAGTATTTGGTCCATCAAATTCTGCTTTCCCAGACACATGGTTCAGAAGTACAGCAGTTGGGGCAAGAACCAGCACCGCCAAAATGTCAGCTTCTGTGGCATCCTGTTGCCCCAAAGACTGGCTCTTTTGTCATGTTTTTCAATTCACAATGCTTCTTAATTCCCTTGGAACTTCGCATTTTCCTATTAGGTAGATAAAGAAAGCTTTATTGTCATCTGAACTTTCCTTCCCAGGCACGCTGCTGTCTCACTCATGAAGGCAAAAGTAGACCCAGTCTTTTTTTTTTTTTTAAGAGTTCTTTCCACCTGTCATGCAAATAACATGTGATGATGTGGTTTGACATAGTCTGTTTGAAAATGAGTCTTGTTTACTTTGATAACTATTTTACACTCTATTTGACAAACTGTGTTGTGTTCATACAATGTATATATGTCCAAGTCCTAACCTCTTCAACTTCAAGCTATAGATCATTTAGAAATAACATCTTTAATGGAGTAATTAACTTAAAATAAGACCATCTGAGTGGATATTGATTCAATACAACTGGAAATTTGGACACAGACTTGTACAGAGGGACTATATAGGAAAAGACAGCTGGCATTATTTGAGTGTCCCCCCCCAAAAAAAATTCAATGTTGACATTAGTAAGCCCATGGGATGATAGTAAGAGGTGAAACCTTTAGGAGTGATTGAGCTATAAGGGCAGAGCCAATGAGATTTGCCAGCTTCTAAAGAACTGGAAGGAAATAAGCACCTGTTGCCCTTCTGCCTTTTGCCAATGAGTATAAAATGCTTCCTCTCTTTTTCACTCTTCTGCCATGTGAAGCTATCCAGGTGGCATCATCTGAAGTAATGGATCCTCACCACACATTAAACTTATCAAGTTCCCTGGCTCCATGTCTATGAGCAGTAAATTTATGTTCTCTACATATCTGTGAGTCTTGGGTATTTTGTTAGATAAGCAGAAATGGGCTGAGATAACAGCCATTTTCAAGCCAAGGAAAAAGCACTCAGAAGAAATCAACACTTCATTCTTGGGTTTCTGACCTCTAGAATTGTAAGAAATAAATATCTCCTGTTTTAGCCAGCCATTGGTCTGTGTTGCTTTTTTATACCAGCTTTAGGAAGCTAATACATTAAGGGAGCTGATGTTACTACAGTAAGCAAAACAGCTGCACTAGACGTCACAGTACTTGGGCTTGATACCCAGGTCTGGCTCCTAAACCTGGCTTCTTGCTAATGCAGGTGGTTCTAGTAGTTGGATTCCTTCTTTCAACCTGTGACATCTGGATTTTTCCTAGTCCCCAGTTCTGGATTCTGCCTGGTACTGCCCTAGCTGTTGAGGACGCTTAAAGAATTAACCATAGGTAGTTATTCTTCTCTATTCTTCTCTATTCTCTATTCCATGTTATTCTTCTATATTCTCCTTTTTTCTCAAATAAAAAAACTAATTTATAAAAGATATGAAGGTTATGAAGAAAGTTTAAGAGGGGAAGTCACTCATGTGCTTAAGAATTTTTTAAATCCACAATTTATTTTAATACAAATTTATATATTTTTAGTTGAAAGAATTATAGAGTAAATCCACAATTCTGTATCTTAAAATTGTTATTAATGTGGGTCAAATAAATGCTACTTTTTATTTTTAAATCACGTAAATCATCAATAAATGGTTATCTGAAAAAGATAAAGTCTACAGCTTCACTGTAGATGAAACTTCTAAATTTTGTTTCCAGCTCTAGAACGATAAGCATCAATTCAAGTGCACACAGTATCTCCCAGTGTATCAACCATTGTTCTTGAAAAAATAAGGATGGATTTCTAAAGTGTACGTGACAGAAGGCTCTTCCATGGGTACTCAGTTCTCCACCCTTTAGTACTAAACACTGGCATTACTTTGTTTGCTGGCTTTACTTTTAGCATCTTTTAAACTGTGCAAAAGAAAAACAAATCATTTTTAAAAAGCATGAAAAGAAGCAAGAAAGCATAACTTGAAACTTTGGTAATAATCCCAGTCTGTTCCAAATATCTTGAATCCCCTGGACCTGAGCAAATTTCAATGTTGAAAGGATAAGCTAGCTGACCAATAATTTTTAGGATAATGTGATCTAACCATTATTAGCTAAGGAGGCAGTGTTGTAATAGTATCATTGCAAAGAAAAATTTTCCAAAAGGAAAGCAGTGGGAAGGTCTATAATGAAATACTTTCTAAAAGAAATAAATGTAAGAAAACTTTGATATTTGGGATCCATTGTTACTTTGTTCAACTCCATGTCTGCATCCTTGGTAAATGAAATTAATGTCCTGTTTCTATGCTTTTTGCTTACTGTGTAACAAGCTGAATCTGCTCTAAAGGCCCCATATTTTGTATTTTCAAATTTGAACCTAGTTTTTTTTAAAGGAACTGACACATAAAGCTATGGTAAACAATGGGAAGATTATATATTTACCACCTTTCATAGTAAACATTATCTGTATGGCATTCTTAAGAATGTGAGTGGTTGAAGCCTTAAATCAGACAATTGTCTAATTAAGAAGTAGAGAGTAAAGCACTATTTGTTTTACTTAAAGCCTAGAAAAATAATGCTTCCCATGAAAGCATAACTTACTGCGAATGATCTGTTTTGCCAGTACCTGACAAGTTTTTAAAATGAAAACAATTATGTGCTAATGTAAATACAGACTATCATTGACCATTCTGGCAATGGAATAGGCAAGCTGCTTTTTTCACAGGCTCTTCCTGTAAGCCTGCTGGTAACGACTACAACCAGATGCTTATTTGACTAGTATGTTAGCATGCAGAATCGCAGCAGGTTTATTCAACACCAACCTGTTTTTTTTGTAAAGTGTTACTGGATAGAACAGCTTTTGAGTGCACTATTGCTTATTTACTTAAGTATCAAAGCATATGTGACTTGTAATCCCGAGTACTAGGAATACAGAATGAATGACAGTGAGTGACAGAAGTCAATTTCTATGAAAGAACAATAAAATGTATCTTCTCATATAAATTGGGAGCTGACAGCCTTGTAGGGATAGTTTAAAACTATCATTCCAAGCCTATGTTTCTTTTTTTTTTTAAGGCTTTTATTTTATTTTCATTGGAAACTCAGATATACAGAGAGGAGGAAAGACAGAGGAAGATCTTCTGTCTGCTGATTCACTCCCCAAGTGACCTCGAGAGTCAGAGCTGAACAAATCCAAACCCAGGAGCCAGGAATTTCTTCCAGGTCTCCCATGTGGTGTAGAGCCCCATGGCTTTGGGCCTTCATCGACTACTTTCCCAGGCCACAAGCAGGGAACTGGATGGGAAGTGGAGCCACTGGGATTAGAACCAGCGCCCATATGGGATCACGGCATGTGCAAGGCGAGGACTTTAGCTGCTAAGCTACCACACCGTACCTCACCCTCAAGCCTCTTTTAAAAGCAAAGATATATCATAATCTGGCACTTGTTGGCACAGATCATATTAGGCTTACATAGTCTATGCTGCTACTGAGTGAGACAGACTAAAATATCAGGACATAATGCTGTAATTTATATTACATAAAATCTAAATCAAATTCCCAATCCATCATGAGCACGCAATTCACTAGAATAAATTCTAAATCAGTGTTTCTTTAGGTTTCTCATATCATGCAGTGCTCTTAAAATAGTAGATATTCCCCCATTTTCTAAAGTTGGGCTTAACATATTGACTTACAAATTGGTTTTAAATCCACAGCATATTTTTTCCTATAGAATCATGGTTATGAATATGCCATTGAAAGGCAGTGCTTGTTAAAGCTAATATTGTCAAAATGTTGCAGCACTTAAACTGTATTCGCTAAAAAAGAGAGAAAAGAAAATAACATGAGTTACTTTTATGTTTATTTTGGTCCATGGTGTCTAAGGAAAGAAAGGTTTGGGTTTTAAAAGATGAGGCAGGCAGTGGGGACCTCCAGGCATTTGAAGGACCTTAAAGAAAAGAAGGCCTTGCTGATGTCAAGCTTAATGGGGGAGCTACTCTGCCTTTCCTTGATCCTAATGCATCGTTAACCACGCTCTCATGCTAATGCTTATCAATAATAATTAATACTGTTCTTGGTACTTATGATGATAAACAAAGGAAGTCTTGAAAGAGTAAGGAAGCAAAATGTTGCTGAGCAAATGAGTAATGATTATACGGTAATGGATGTTAAAGCATGTTAAGGGTAAAAGCATGTTAAAGAGATACAAGCATAGATTTGAAAAAAAAGCGCACCAGAATGGAATTTATGATGATTTCAAATGCAAAAACAATGGATTCAGTTCCAAACCTTTCTCATTCTGGGCTGCAGGGAAAGAAAAGAGACAAAGAGCAAAGGTTTGAAGTCTGACAATTTCCAGTTACCGACCTGCAGGCCATAGTACATGACTCCCAAGAGTGGACAGAGCATCAGGAGCTTGCAAGAAAGAATGATGGCATCCACCTGGTTAGGTGTAGCAGCAGAGTTTGTATCTTAATGATGATCAATGACAATAGTATATTAACAGTATACCATTGGAAAAGGAAATATTTATTAATATGATAATCATTGCAATTTTATTAGATATTTTTGTTTTTTATATTTTACATTATAAAGAAAACAGATTTTATGCATTTCATATGTACAGTCCAAGAAGATAATCAGACTTTCCTCCTCCCCGGCTCTCCCACACAGACTTCTCTCTAACAGTGTTTGCTGAGTCAGTTTTAAAGATTTATTTTTATTACAAAGTCAAATATACAAAGACACAGAGGAGGATCTTCACCTGATGATTCACTTCCCAAGCGTCTGCAATGGCCGGAGCTGAGCGGATCAGAAGCCAGGAGTCGAGAATCTCTTCCGAGTCTCCCACACAGGTGCAGGGTCCCAAGGCTTTGGAACGTCCTTGATGGCTTTTCCAGGCCATTAGCAGGGAGCTGGATGGGAAGTGGGGCCACCAGGATTAGAACCAGTGCCCATATGCGATGCCAGCATGTTCAAGGTGAGGACTTGGCTGCTAGGCTACCACGCTCGGCCCCTGAGTCACAATTTTAATCCATTCTATATTATAGGCTTATTTTACTGTTCATCATAGTATTCAACAAGTAAGATGTAAAAAGACCAAAGGATCACATTTAGACTGGAGTGTAAAATTAGGCTAAAAACAGCAATCTTATCCTAAAGTCACCATTTTGTTTATAAGCATTTTCTATCTTTCTATATTGGCTGCCACATATCAAAGAAGGCATATGATATTTGTCTTTTTGAGAGTGACTTATTTTGCTAAGTTTAATGGCTTCCAGCCGCATCCATTGTGTTACCAAAGACAGGATTTCATCCTTATTTGTGGCTAAGTAGTATTCCATGTATATACATACCATACTATCATTATCCAATCATTTGTTGATGGACATCTAGATTGATTCCAAATCTGAGGTATTATAAAACAAGCCGTAATAAACTTGGGTGTAAAATAGTTTTTCTCTTGTTAAATTCTGCACTGACTCAAAGATCACAAAGTAGCTTCATTTTCTCCAAGAAGCTTTTGTGTTTTCTTTTTCACTTTTTCATCAACACATTGGTTATTCAGGAGCATGTTACTTAGCTCCATGGTGCTATAAATCTTTTGTTTTATTTTTACTCCTGTTGATTTTGTTTCATGGCTTCTCATTTAAGGGAATGTATAGAACTGTATGGTAGAGACTATCATATGCAATTGTGAGGATGCAGCGCAGTATGTATCTCCACTTCCAAATCAAAGATGGATGTACCTCCACAATAGGAAGCTGGTCTGTCTGCCATGGTCTGTAAGAGCAATGGCAGAACGCACTGAAATAGCAGAATGATGGACTTACGATTGCTTATCAACACTATTCTGTTGTAATAATATTGGGGAAATAAGTTGGGGAGGAGGGAGAAGTGGAAGTCCAAAAGCCTATGAAATTGTACCATTGTATTTTTGTAAAGTCGAAGGGAGAAAAAGATCTAAGTTAAGTTCTGGGCCCCTGGATTTGGCCTTCCATCCCTGGCTGTTCTGAGCAGTTGGGAAATATACCAATGAAGATGTGTTTCTTGCTCTGCTTTTCAAATAAAATGTAAATAGAAGAAAATCAAAACTAAGAGTAAAAAAAATAATAAAAAATAAACTTGGATGTACAAATAACTTTCTCATGCTGATTCCATTTGATTTGGCTAAATTCTCAGGAGTGGGATGGCTGAGTCATAAGGTAGTCTATGACCTTACCTTATGAGTCTATTTTCAAATTTCTGAGAATTTCCAGATTGCCTTCCATTAGTTATTTACTGTCTTAATGTCACTATGCTGATCTCTATGTAAACATTATCTTAGTTAATTCTGTTAACTTTCAAATTTATTCCTACTTTCCCAGTGAGGAGACTGAAGCTACACAAAGTTAAGTGGCATGTTCATGATGATGGGGCTAAGTGAAATAGTGACCCTGGGTCTTAAACGGAGTCTTAGTAAACCAGTGCTCCAGTGGAGAATGAAATGTGTGGCCTCCTCTCTGATCCATGTTGAGATTTTATTCCCTTAAAATATGAGACAAAATGTACAGTTTGTACAGTGCTTAGAACAAAGTAAATATTCACTAAGCACTGTGATTATCATCTACTCAAGTAAAATGTTGCTTGTTAAATACCAGTGGGACCAGTGTTGGGTGTTTTCATTCACTTGTTTTTTTGTTTTTGCTTTTGTTTGCATTTCAGTAGTCTTTCCATCCCATCTAGACATCACAGTTAATACATTTCTCACTTCTTAAATGTGTGCTGATTCACTTCATATGTGTGACAGTCACAACTCTGCAAGGACAAGTTTGTCCCTAGAACATGGTAAACACACTATTATTCCAACAATATATACTAGTAAACACAAATATTTGTTGGGTGAAATAATTTGTTTCACAACTGTATCACTTTCTTTGGGTAGTAGGGGAAATTCAAAGCCTTTCGTGGACAGATAATCTGTAAATATATTAGAAATTAAAATTCTGAAGTAAAAGGAGAATTTATTTATGATTTTCATACAATGGTTCTGACAAGCTCATCTCACGACACACTAAGATTTCTAATATAAATAACATTCCTATATTTACACTAAAGTAAGAGCAAAAAGAGTATAAGTGTTACTCTGTATTGGTTTTTTATGAAATCTTATTCAAATTCTACCCTATTGAATTCACTTGAATTCTGTTTCACACATTATACTGCCTCTCTTCCTATATTTAAAAAATTATTTAGAAACAACAGTAACTGTTATAGCTAAGCAAGTTCATAATCATGTTTCTGAGATTCATATTCTGTATTTTTTTTTTGCTCTGGCTATGTATCCATTCATGGGTGTAGAAAACAAGAATATTTTACCCTTGTTCTGATATGTCCCACTAATACATGTTTATGGAATAAAATTGCCATGGTTATTAAAAGAGTCTATGACATTTTCTAAAGAGTGTGGGTATTGCCCACATGGCCTGGCTGAATTCCAATTTGGATAATTGCATTCTGCTGTCTGGTTACCTTAGCGATTCTCTCTTGCTCTGTGGGTCCTCACGGTGGTTGAGCTCAGCTGAGATATTCCTGTTTGCCATCCTTCCTTTTAAATAATGAGAACTAAGGGATTTTTGTGATTAGAAATTTATTTTCTATGTATTTTATCAAACTTGAAACCTTATACACATTTTTGCTGTCTAATGGACTGTTTTTCTAATTAAACTCTTCTCTCTCTTTTTTAATGGAACGGGCAATCTATTCAGGGGAAAATGCAATATTTGATTCTTTCCCCTTCTGTTCTTCATCACATTTATTATCTCCATGACACTTGGGAAAACTTTATAAATTTATTTCATCCCCTCTATGAATCTTTACAGTGATTTGCTGGAGCTTCTGTTTGTTTTTGCAGTCTGCCTTGAAGTGGAACTGCCCATGAACGTCAGAACTTAACAAGTTGCTAACTATGGAGACTAGGTAGACTATTCTATTTTTCTCATCCTGATAGAAAATTTTACAGAAGGAAATGTGTTGACATATTGTAGTTGCTCATTAAATCATGGATGCATGACATTTCTTTTGGGTAAACTAGCATTATTTACTAGTAATGACTGAGCTGACATTTTGAACAGTAGTAGACAAATTATTATACACCCCAAAGAACATGTTTTGCTTTTAGTATTTCAATTCCTGACATTGGTATCCCTGTAGTGTGCAGACTTCCTCCCATGTTTTATCTTCCCTCATTCCTGAAAAGCATAAAGGTCCTGCGAAAGCCAACCCAGAGTTACTTTACCGTTACTGTTGGAACTGTCATCATGACTCAAAAGCAGAGAGTTCCAAACTTTGATTTGGGATACCAGAAGAAATGGAGGAGATCCATCAAGGGCGGATTTTATGCTTGTAAGTGGACTATCTCTCTGATTCAAACATTTTTTTTCCTCTCACTCATGGAAACATATTAGAATGCAAAAGCCTTAGATTAACTGCTATCAGGTTAAATTTAAATTGGATTTAATTAAATTTTAACATGTAAGTAATTAATGAATACAGTACCTACCATAAGAATTAGATTGCTGCTTCACATCCGTAATAGATCTCCGTGTAGTGTTGTCTTAATGCAGACTGAGATTGTTCTTAGAGGCCTCTGTGGGCTCTCCTTGCGCCTTATCTTGGGGAACTATTCATCTTGTGCTTGATACTTTCGTAATACAAAGCTACTTTCAGTCCCTGCATACCCTGATTATCTCTGCTTCGAATGCCATCTCTCTGTTTATATGTAGCAGTCCCTTACCTTTGTAAAGGCAGGAGGGCAGAGTCATGGACCCTTCCTCTGTGGTTCTGTAACATCCTAAATTTACATTTACTTTTGTAGATTTTTTGTATGAATAAAGTGTTTTTTATGGACATCTTCTAAGTGACTGTTAGTGAAACTAAAATAGCGTTTCCTAGATATTGCATGTACATAGCACAATTACTTGCTTAAGAACCATTTTATTTATTTATTTATTGAAAAAAAATTTTTTTCCTATGATTGTTGCCTGCAAGGAAGAAGTCAATAAAAAACATGATGGAGGAAGAGCAAGGAAGAACTGTGTACCTGCATTTCCATTCCAGCATGCTGAGTGCAGTGCAAATGTTTGTTGCCAAAAAAGAAGCATGGATTTGTCTTATAGTAAATAATAAAAGAGTGTAACTGCCTTCTAGTTTGGTTCAATGACTTCTTCTTGAAGATTTGTGTTTAGGCCCCATTTTTCTAGCTGCTTCTTTTTTTTTTTTTTTTTTTTTTTTGCTCAAATTAAAGGAATTTTCAAATTATGGTTCAGATATTTCAAATTTCAGATTTGGGTAAATTTTAGAAATGTCCTTCATCATTTGAGCTACTTTTGAATCCCTATAGGAAGTTAGTCATTCTGACAAACGTATGTATTGTTTAGGAGTCAGATATTCTTGATTATATTACTTTAGGATTGACTCACTACATTGATATCATGGTGTCAATGAGTACCTAATAAAAAAGTTGTTTGTACTCCCTCGAGAGGGAGTAAAACACTGTCAAAAGGGCACTGAACTGGATAGGATTAAAGTTCCTGTCTCAGTTTTGCACCAACCATGGAACTTTGGAAAAGTGACTGCCTCTTTGAACTCTGTCTATGCTTCAACAACCTGGGGAAATTCGGGTGCTGGTGGGGGAAAACAACCAAAGTGCTTCAACCACAACAACCAGAATGAAAACAAAACCAAAAACAAAGGCAGAGAGTGTATTCCACTTCTGCATGAAAGAAAACAATTGGAGGAAACTATAGCATTTGTGAAAGATTGATGGGGTACTTAATGTATAAGAACACTGAAGGCAAGGAAACAAAAAATATCTTATATGTAAATCTGGTACACAGCAGTAAAAATGTAGTATGATTCTTGGTTTGGGGAGAAGGCTTGTGTAATGATGTCTCCAAACCCTATGCAGAGGTCACTAAGCCCTGACCAAACCAAGAAAGGCAATGTCATCCAAAAAACAGCAGCATGGGTTGGAACTTTGTTTGGTTCCTAAGGCAAGTTGCTTACTCTTCTTTGAAAGTAAATTTTCTCATTTAGAAAATTAGGATAATAATATTGAACTATAGTTTTTTTTAATTGCTTGAGTCAATATGTTTGGAAGTTTGGGTATAGTAAAATTGAGTAGAGAACAAAGAAGGCCTTCAGCTTTTTTTTTTTTTAAAGATTTATTCATTTTATTACAGCCAGATATACAGAGAGGAGGAGAGACAGAGAGGAAGATCTTCCATCCGATGATTCACTCCCCAAGTGAGCCGCAACGGGCTGATGCGCGCCAGTCCGAAGCCGGGAACCTGGAACCTCTTCCGGGTCTCCCACGTGGGTGCAGGGTCCCAATGCATTGGGCCGTCCTCAACTGCTTTCCCAGGCCACAAGCAGGGAGCTGGATGGGAAGTGGAGCTGCCGGGATTAGAACTGGCGCCCATATGGGATCCCGGGGCTTTCAAGGCGAGGACTTTAGCCTCTAGGCCACGCCGCCGGGCCCGCCTTCAGCTTTAATGGTATTATTTTATTTCTTTATCTGAGCATAGATATGTCATATTTGCTATATTCTTGGTTTTTTTTTTTTGTATAATTGTCAGAAACATTTCTTAAGACATTTCTTTCAAAAAAGGCTGGAAGGCAACACAGGTAAACATGCTGTTGCATAACAAAGTACTTTAGTATTTTCATAGCCTTATGTCATAAACATTTTATTTATTTACTATCTTCTCTTGTAGAAACTGGTAAGACAATAAAATATTTAATTAAGAATTGATGCCAGTTATAAAAAGTCACTTAAAAAAAAGAGGATAGTGGGAACTTACTAATTTATTCTATGAGGCTAGTTCTATGTTGGTCCAGACAACACAAACAGGAAAAGCATCATATGAGAACAATTACACCACTGGGGTGGGCCTTTGGTATAATGGTTAGGACGCTGCTTGGGGCATTTGCATTCCATGTCAGAGTGCTTGGGTTCAATCCCAGCTGCACTTCTGATTCCAACTTCCTGCTAATGGGTGTACATTCTAAAAAGCAGAAGGTATGATTCAGGTACCTGGAAGATAGATTCAGTTCCTAGTGCCTGGCTTTGGTCTGGATCAGGCCTGGCTGTTACGTTCATTTGGAAGTTGAATCAGTAGATAGAAGATCTCATTATCACCCTGTGTCTCTCTCTGTCTTTAGCTTCAAAATGAGTAAAAATAAGTAACCTTTAAGAACATTTTAAGAAAACTATCAGTGATTAGAAATCGTAGTTATAGAAATCCTCAAAAAGAAACCAACTACCAAGGTAGAAGGTGATTCTGTATATAAATTAGTAGACACTACAGTGTATCTTACAAATGCAAATTTTATTTAATATTCTAAAATTTGTCAATGCAATATAACACAATGCAATAAAGTACCAAAAGCAGCTAGGCAGAAAAACATAGGAGACCACTTGAAAATTCCCTTGGTTCATGATAGAATCCCTAGCAGACTGGGATACAAGAGAACTTCATAGAACTGCATAAGGTACTAATGAAAAACCTACAGCTATTTAAGAATGTATGAGAATGAAATGGATATCTTCTGATTTGATTATTGTTTCTAGCTCTTGTTTATTCTATAGAACTGTGGTTTGTCTACTGTTTAACTTTTTGAATATTATGGCTAGTGCTTCAGTAAGTTTGTGATTATAGAGTAGATAGAAATTATGTGTTTGCTAAAATTTAAAAGAAAAAGGAAAGGAAGGAAGGAGACGGATAGAGAGAAGGGAGTGGTAGGGGTGAGAGTATTGTCTTAGACCTGCACCTATAAAATACATGAAGTTTATTCTCTTCCTATTAAGAGCATTTTTTTAAAAAGAAGAGAAAAATCTACCACTAATACCTTAGGCAATTATAGAAAATTACATTTCAGGAGCTTTGCTTGGAATAAGAACAAAATATCCATTTTTACCACTTCCATACTGCAGGTTATAGCCAGGAAACTAATGCAAAGAAAAACTAGCAGTTTCCAGGTGAAGATTGGAAGTCCGTGAGCAGCTATAGAAATAAGGGCTGTAATTGTCATGATCATGTCTTCTTTATCTTATCATATATATATTTATATTGTTTGTGCATGTATAATATTCGTACAATAAAAATATATAGATTTACATACAACTGAAGACACAGTGTGTACCCAATAAAGGATAAAAAGCCCTTAGATGATCCAACTCCTTGATATGCTAGAGTTTAGGTACTAGGAGGTAAAGTTTATTATACCAAACTGTGTAACATGAAGTAAATATACATATGAATTTTTTAAAAAAATGTTTACTGTTTGGAGCTGCTATGAATGAAATAATTTCTTCATTTTATGATGATATTGTTCACTGTATTAATTTTTATATTATTCTTACATAAGCTTCTTGAAATGCTTTTTACTGGTGAATTTTTATAAATTTCCTAAATACTTGCATAAACAAAATAATAACATTTGCATGAGTTACATCCTCAAAAAATTTATGGAAATGACTATTCTGAAGAACTATGTATGGATTTAAAAATATTCTTTTTACTAGAATAAACTCTTAAATTAGTTCCTTTTTCATGAAGTTTTTGAAATGTCCTTACAGACTTGTCACTGTGTCTTTGGTTGACATTTAGCTAACTTCTTATACTGCCCATTCCACTGTCCGTCTGCCTTCAGAAACCAGCTCAGCCTGTCATGATGTTTCACTTGTTGGAATGATCCAAACCTTCATTCCTGATTGATCTGCATTTTCAGTAGTCCTTCCTGGATTGTGTTGCCGTTTTCCATTAAATATATAATCAGATCATGGTAATATTAGGCGTTGCTCCAGAGGTTCTTCCATATTTGAGACAAAGTCTTCCTGAGGCAGTTCAATTTCTATCAATGATTGACCCACAATGCAGTAACTCCCTTCGTTCTCTGTTGATTAGAGACATGAGTAACTCAAAATGGAGATCATCCTTCCACTTTCATGGAATTATGGTTATGCCTCCTGATGAAACATGCCTACCCTCTTTATCAGCAAAGTAAAATCCTGAGACCAGGAATTTAAAAAAAAAAATGCTGATAGTTCATTGGTGGTAAAGTGACTGCCTATGTCTGCACCTTGATTTCCCGACACATGGATACCAGCTGTGTAAGAAGCAATTCCAATGTAGTGAATTAAGAATGAAACAGTTTCCTGGAAAACCTTGCCACAACCCTGCGAAGCATTGCTACCTAACTGTCAGTTTAGAGGTGCCATTCCACCCCTATCAAATTAGGTGTTTTAGAACAGTGGAGAACTTGGTTAAGACCAGTGAATTCCATGAGCCTTGGCCTATCATCTGCTGTGAATTGAGTTTCTTTCATAATAAATGCTTGCAAGATACTGCGCCATTATGCCAACCAATGGGTGCTAATTTTAGTAGAAACATTGCATTCAAACTAGGCAGAGCTACATTCCATGTAAGTTCCTATTTAAGCAAGGAAAAAAAGTTGCCCATTTCCTGATGGAATCAGCGTATGAACCAGTTTACCACGAGGTTTCTGACTAGTCATCCTGATGAATGGTGACATTAGAGACTCACTGTTGCTTTGGCAGATTACCACCCCGGATTGACTATCATTTGACTGGGAATGTTTTACAAAGCATGTTTGTAATGTGGAGAAAACTTTAAGCATTATAAGGAAACCACTTACACTTTTTAAGAAACACAGCATATCTCATAGCTAATCTTTAAACTTAAAACCATCAATAGATTTGTATTTATCTTGGCTGGTACTAAGGACTGTTAAACAACAAGAATAACAACTAAGAGTTTTTGAATGAGTTTTTGTATATATGAACAGCTCATGTTGAGGAATACAGTTTCTTCTTCTTTTTAAAGATATATTTATTTTTATTGAGAAGTCAGATTTACAGAGAAGAAAAGACAGAGAGAAAGATCTTCCATCTGCTGGCTCACTCTCCAAGTTGCTGCAACAGCTGGAACCTATCTAGAGACAGGAGCCAGGGAGCCAGGAATTTGTTCCAGGTCTCTCACACAGGTGCAGGGTCTGAAGGCTTTGGCCATTCTTGACTGCTTTCCCAGGCCACAAGCAGGGAGCTAGATGGGAAGCAGATCTGCTGGGACATAAACCAGTGCTGATATGGGATCCTGGCACATGCAAGGTAAGGACTTTAGCCACTAGGCTTTCATATGATCCCCAAGAACAGTTTCAAGTTTCTATCAGTGAAACAAAGGTGTCGGTATATATCAGCTGCTGTCTGTGAGTCAACACACAGTGCTGCGACTAGAAAGCCTGAGTTCTCACAGAAACCCATGTTTTAAGTTGAAGAAACCAAAAGACTAAGTCTAAGTTCAGTCTGTCAAACTGCATACTAGGGCATGAATCTGATTTTTTCAATGCAAAAGTCATGAATGTCTTGCTATTACTCTAGAATATCTTCCATTTCCAGCCCTTCGTCTGATACTTTCTTTTTCTTTTCTGAGATACTCACTGATACTAGGTTAATGTCACCTTCATTTCTAACTCTTGACATCTTTCACTTTGTGATGATTAAATGTAATTAATACATGACTAAATGTGACTGTACTCTAGAGATTACTAACACATGCCCCTGGATTTTGAAGATTTGGGGCTCCTTTCATAACCTTCTCCACAAGGTTTCTTGTCATAACATGAAAGTAACCTGATTTTTTTTTATTGGTGTTAGGAACAATAAGGATATCAGGGCAACATTCTACCACCAATTCTTCTTCCACCTCCAAATTAACAAAATTAAACAACAATTACAGTGCTTCTTCCAGGACCCAAAATTTTTCAGTGGTTCGGCTGAAGACAGAGGATTCTCTAACTTTTTGTTTCCATATCTAGCACATTGCCTTGAATGAATTTGACATTCAGTTGATTTTGCTTGCATCATTATTAAAAAAAATATTTATTTTTATTGGTGGGGCAGATTTACAGAGAAAGATCTTCCATCCACTGGTTCATTCCAAGTGGTTGAAATGGCTAGAGTTGAGTTGGTCTGAACCCAGGAGCTTCTTCCAGATCTCCTGTGTAGGTGCAGGGTCCCAAGGCATTCGGACATCCTGTGCTGCTTTCCCAGGCCACAAACATGGAGCTGTATAGGAAACAGAGGAGCTGGGATATGAACCAGCACCCTTATGGGATACTGGCTCTTGAAGGGGGGGAAATAGCCAGTTGAGCCATTGTGCCAAGCCCAATTTGCTCTAGTCTTGTGTGTTTGTTTCTTTGTTTTTCATGATACAGTTCCTTAGGCTCAGGGATTTCCCCTTCCACCCTCCCCCAGCACTGTTTTCCTTTGTGTTATAACAGTGGTATAGTGCTTCAACAAGTCACAAGTCCATCATTCTTCTTTTTAAGTGTATTGTGAGATTGTAGATATAGACAATAATAAAAAGTCCAACATCCTGCTGTCAAAATATACTTAACAATTCCATTGGGAATTCATCTTTTATTCAGAGGTAGAGTTTACTTTACTTCACAGTGTATTTGCCTCCATTATACAGTTCCTGTGGTGAATATATATACATACATGTTTAATTATATATCTATTGATCTTGTATGTTGTGTAAAGGTTGCCCTATATCAGGAAGAGTATATGATATTTATTCTTTTGGGATTGGCTTATTTCACTGAGTAGAATGGTTTGTAGTTGTGATCATTTTGTTGCAAATGATAGAATTTCATTATTTTTAATGTCTGAGTACTATTCTATAGAGTAAACCCTGAAATTCTCTAGCTCCAACTTCTACTCTAACGAAAAGTGTTAAGTGTTCAAATCAGTCAAAATAATCATTAAAACAAAAACTATCTTCAGAGACTGTTTTTGCAGGGAGGGATTCATAACTTTTTGTTGCAGACTTAGACTATGTCATATTACAAATCTCATCCCAAATGCCCAAATTCAAGGTTGGATTCACTTTTGAGATTAATAATCCATAAGTTTTCATTCTTCTGGGAAAGAAGTTCTGTTCTTCCTAATAGTTTATTCAAAGGGGAAAGTACTGTTCTTTTCTAACCAATGACTAATGTGAGTAATAAGTTTGGTCGTTTTAGCTGTGTGACTGATCCTAAAAGGTAGGTCATATTATCCCAATTTTACAGATGAGTAGATTCAAGGTGGCAAAGCATCTCACTATGTGGATGTCATATACCAAAAATGTTTCAATAACACCATGATCTCGACAAAGACTGGAGGTAAAAGGGAATAATCATTTTCTAGATTAGTCCTGCAGAAGCTTCTCCATGGTTGATATTGTCAAATGATCAGCAGTTACATTCACAAGATGACTGGCTTTGGCGTTTATTGGGAAATGATGGAATTGCAACTCAGAATAGCATCATTCAAAAATTGTGGGTGAATTTGGAAAGTATTCACACAGAAGAGCCCATTTTCACATATAATAATATAGCTATGGAGAATAATCAGCTATCCCAATAAATGAATATATACATGTATTCATCAATATGATTATATAAAATGAATACAATCCATGAATATATATCAGTAATATGAATATGTACTGTACATAGTATTTGTTTCTTTGTTTTCCAGGATAAAGCTGAAACTCAGTCCAACCCAGCAAGCATTTTTGGTAGATAAGAAAACTTACTAGGTCCCACATACCCTTTATAAATATATTAAGGTATAAAAAAAGAATTAAGATACAATTGAAATGTATGTTGATTCACTCCATCTTCTCTTCTAAACATAGTTTCTATTATACATTACATAAGTTCTTATGCAGTAATTTTCAATGTACTTATACTTGTTATATTTGAGGCTTGTATTTAAATAAATTAAATAAATCAGGGATTTGGTTTATGAGTTCCCAGAACTCCTAATGGAAAAGAACTAGAACATATCCACATAGGAGTATCCAGAATGCAGGGACTTGGAAGTCATTCACTATACTTAATTCTTAAACTGTATGCTCAAAATAAATTATTTGTTTTTATTATTCTTATTTTTCATGATACAGTTTCATAGGTGTGTGGATTCCTTCCTCCCTCTCCCCTTCCTTCTTCCCATTTCCCCCCATATTATTACAGCAGTTTAGTCCTTTAGTAACAGAAGTTTAACTTTCTCCTATTTGTTTCATGGCATTGTAGCTATAGACATACGTAGAACACCTAGCATCACACTGCCAAGGTATATTTAACTGTCTCATTGGGAGATGTCCTTTTATTTGGGAGTAGTGACATGTACTGTAATGTTTCTTCACTTCCTAGTGTGCTAGTCCCCATTACACAGTTTGTCTATGAGAAAATATATACATGCTTGATAATTACGCACCAACTTATTTTGGACTTTGCATGGAGGCTATCTTCAGAGAGGACATATGATATTTGTCCTTTAGATACTGGCTTATTTCACTAAGCATATGGTCTGCAGTTGGGACCATTTTGTTGTAAACAGTAGGATTTCATTTTTTATGACTGTGTAGTATTACGTAGAGTATGTGTTCTACAGTTTCTTTATCCAGTCATCTGTTAATGGGCATCTGGGTTATTTACATGTCTTTACTGCTATGGACTGTGCTGCTATAAATAGAGAGCTACAGGTCACATTCTCACCTGTGAATTTCATTTCATGTGGATATATTCCCTGGAGTAGGATAGCTGGTCATATGGTAGATCAATTCTCAGTGTATGAGCCTTCTCCATATTGACTTCCATAGTAGCTGTTCTAATCGTCACTCTTACCACCGGGGAAGTATGATGCCTTTCTCCCCACATCCACTCCAGCAGATGTTGTTTGTTGATTTCTGTAGTTAGACCATTCTTACTGGTGTTACTCTGTCTCTGTGGAGTGTAAGACACTTCTCAGGATCACAGACCTTGAGTTCATTCAAAATATTATCTGCTGGCCACAGTCAGGTAGAAGTAGAAATTCAAGGAACAGGGACGGAAAGAAATTATTTGCATTTTATAAATAGAGGCGCTTTACATAAAAAGAAATTTGCCATCGGCTACATTTGAGCTACCCATATGCCATATTTATACAACTGATTCAGATATAACCCCCATGAATATCTATGATTGTCTAGTTCAGGAACTCCATTCTGATTCCCAAGAATGGCAGGAGCTTAGGCATTTGGTTCATCTTCTGCTGTGTTGCCAAGCTCACTAGCAGGGAGCTTGGTCAGAAGTGAAGTTTCTAAGACTCAAACCAGCACTCTGATATCAGATGCTGATATGGCAAGTTGGTAAATTGTGGTTTAATCTGCAACAGAGTCACTTTGTTTGTTTGTTTGTTTTAAGGAAAGCAACTTACCATTTGCTAGTATCTTAAGTTTTACTTTTTGAATTATACACTTGATTTTCTGACTTTCCTTCAGATTTCAAATTGGAAAGATTTTTTTAGGGGTGCAAAGTAATGCTTTAAAGACAACCTGACTTTCTAATTATAATAAAAATGCTTCAATTCTACAGCAGTACGCTGTCAGGATTATAAGTGGCAAAAAAAAAAAAAAAAAACCCACCATAATACAGAAGGTACAAAGCATTCTTTGAAAAGGACAACTTCATTTTAAAAGAGTTTTTGGATTAGACAAGTGTTTATGGAAATAAATAAGGAGCTGGAAACCATTCCTGAGTATGCAGAAAGTGTTTATGCATACCAATGTATGAATGCTGTTTTGCCTTGCAATTCCCAATTAATAGCCTGTGTGGGACTATCTCTTATTTTAAAAGGGGCTACCTGAATTGAGGTTAAGTTATGTTCAGTTTCCCAAGTGCCGGTTTATATTTTGAGTACTAAAAGGCATTGTATTTCCTTTTAAAAGGAAAAATTTGCATCAGTTGCTGAATAGCCCACATCATGGACATAAATGCTCTAAAAGTATGCACAAACAAAGCAAAAACAGGAAAATGGCTAAGTTTTCAAATGAGTCCTGTGAATTGAATTATTCAGTGCTAGACTGCATATTCAAATATGAGTTATGCATTTTGACAAAACATTGTTAACATTCCTATTGATTGTGAATACATCTCTCAAAAAGTACAGATTGTACCTAGGGTTCCCCCCTGTATCCTGGCTACCAAATATGCCAAAGGTACCATTTTTTAATGCATTCTGAGTGACGTGCGTTTTTGAGTTGTATTAAAATATATATTACTAACCACAATACCTACTCAGTCTCAAGGGAAAACACCTGTCTAAATGAATTATTTTTCTACAGAATTTATATTTTTAAAGTCTCAATAGCACTTACACCTTCTTGATTTTCACCTAAAACCTTGAAAGGAATTAAGTCACTAAAAAACAAAAAGGAAAGTACCTTATATGCTAAAGCGAAGATACATGATGGGTCAAGGTTTTGGACTGGTTTGTCCAAATGAGGAGGAACTATCTTGGCAGCTACAATAGGTGAGAGATAAGCAGCAGTTATCAGCTTCCAAGTCTTAAATGTTTACGTGGAGCTGAATATTTGGTCATTGATTCAATAATTATTTATCAACTTTCAATTATGGATACTGCCTGAACAAAATAGATGTGATCACAGGCCTCACTTGCAAAGTGAAGGGGGGTGGAGCAAGTTGGGGTCTGGAGCTGGAAGAAGTTAGCAAATAGTGTTTAGACAACTGTGCAAATCCTCTGGCTGTAGGAAATAGAAGTTAAGAGCTCACGATCTGGACATAGACACGAGTTTGAATGTTGGCTCCAGTGTTGCTGGGCATGACCAGTTATTGAATATGACCAGTTATTGAATATGACCAGTTATTGAATATGGACTTGCTTCAGTGACTTGTCTTCAGTGTTAAGATTGCTGTGCAGGTTTTCTTACAACACATAGTAGTTTCACATAATAAAGGCTGTATGCCTGCTATTATTATTATTATCATTATGTAATTATTTAATTTTTAAATCACTTAATTTTTTTTAGAGCCACAGAGGCAAAAACGGAATGTGGCTGTATTGTAATCTGCTGGTGCACTCCCCAAATGTCCTCAAAAGCTGCAAGTGGAGCAAGAAGCCAGGAAGCTAAGGTCTTCCCATGGGTAGCAGAAACTGAATTACTTGAGCCATCGCAGTACCTCCCAACATGTGCATTGGTCACATGTGCATTGGTGCTGGAGTCAGAGGGCTGAGCTGGGAATTAATCCCAGGTACTCTGATGTGGCACACAGATTTCTTACCCACTACACTGAATCCCTGCTCTCATCACTTTTTTTTTTCTTAAGCTGAAATAAAGACCATGAGGGTATATAAAAATCTCAGGTGACCTTGTCCGGAGCTAGGAGTAGGGATTTGGAGAAAGATTTTCTTAGGAGAAGGAGGTTTGAATTAGGATTTGCAGAATAACCTGAACTTAACTCAGTAATTTAACTGGAGGGAGAGAAAGAAGTGGAGTTCAAGTTGTAGGAGAACCTTTGAAGCATGAGGGAAGGTGTGCGTATGTGATGAGGCAGGGGGGAATATGACGCTTGCTGGGCCTCAGAAGCTCTCACAGTGAAGGAGAAGGGAGGAGACGGGGAAGGGAGCGACGCTCTTCGTTCCGGCAGCACTTGCTTGTTTAGGTCCTGATCTTCCAAGCTGTTCTTCATTCTGCCTTTCTGTTTCTGGCTGTCTCCAGCTCCGATGGGAGAACGAAGATATTTTCTGTGTCTTTTCAGTGTTGGAAATCAAAAGAAATCATAAGTGGTTCTACATCTGTATCTAAAATGTAGCATTCTATTTAAATATTAGATCTAAATTAAACAAAGTCTTGGTGTTCTACTTATATTTTTGTATGCATTATAATCCTCTATTTGTGTTTAGACTTCACAGCCCATGCTGAAACAGCTGAAAAAAAAATGTCATAATACCCAATTCAAAAAACAATGGTGTGGATGATATTAATTAAACCTAAATTGTAAGAGACTTAAGGGAAAAAAAAAAGATTTCCACATTTCTCTTAATGGGGTGAAATTCATGTTCCAATTCTTACTTTATATGAAAACTCGTTATACAATATGTACAATGATTCTCCAAATCTTCGATTTCCTCCATTGGAAATGACCCTGAGTATAAACTCTGAGTGGAGGGAGGTTTGAATTTCTTGATCTTTGGCATCCTTTGTTCTCTTGGTACATGGTGTCTTAAATCAGCAGAGAATAATTTAGAAATGGTAGATATTGAAACAACTAATTTTTTTCTTTTCTGTAATCTGCACAGACTTCAAAATGCCTACAAAGCACAAAGTGCCAGTTCATATAATTTGTTGGCAAGGATAAAAAGAAGAAAGGAAATTATTTCCTAAGCGTGTGAATCAGCCCAGCTTTAACAGATATTTTTCTGTCATGTGCAGCCCGAGGGCTTATGCCTATCTGAGCTTTATTTGACAATTACCACTTGCCAGCATAATTAAATGATAATTTATAAATACTAAGAAAGCATAATGGGGAAGAGCAAATAGGTGCTTATCAGGGCATTGAATAAAGTTGATCTGCTTCAGTGGCAATTTTCATCTCTTATCTTGGTTGTTAACTAGTCTCACTTTGTGTGTGGTTTGTTTAGGTTTGATATTTGTGAAGGTGATATTATCTACCTCACACATACACCTTTTCCTCCTGTGCACAATTCTGATATTTCTTTTGGTCTAACTTGGCAGCCAATGTATTTATAAAATATTGCTTATGTTTTAATTCATGATGTAAATGCAGCACTTAGAATTGCAGGCATTACTGGAGGAGCCCCAAACAGATTAGTAATTTCTCTGTTTGTCTCCTCTCCCAATCCCTCCCTTTTCTTTTTCAGTGAATAAGTTCTTTTCTGTGTTGTGTGTTATTTTCTTTTAATCGGTTTTTTTAATCACCTGGGCTTTGCAGTTAATTACATTCCACAGAGTCTCTTCATCTATTTCCTAGAATGCTGGCAGATTTTTCTAAGTCGCAGAGAAAGCGCGCCCGGATGCCGCGGACTCTGGCGAGGAGGGCTTCCTCATCTTGCGGTGATAAGAACGATACTTTATATGCAGCATTGAAATTTCGCTGTGTTCCTTGTGAATATAGAAATTACTCAAAGAAGGATTCCATGGGAGAGACGGCTTTTGTCCTATCAGTGTCTCTTCTCAGGTTTCCTTCGCTATTGTATGTGTTGGGGCAATCCCTGCAAAAGCTGTTATTAGTCTATGGACAGAAACACAGATTTGTCCTGGGCAACCTAGATAAAGCAGTGCAAGAGCAGTCATTTATTTGAATGGAAACAAACCAGTAAAATAAATTAAAAAAAAAAAAACAGAGTGGAGAGAAGTTGAATTTCCATTCCTTTAGAGAAGCAGTTTCAGGGAAGGCAAATGGATGGGGAAATCAAGGGACATTGGTGGGTCACTAAGAGCCAGAGATCTCAATCTCTACATACCCCCACCACCTCTCTCCTTTTAGCCATTGTTAAATTAAATAATTTTCATAACTGCTGATTATTGTTGTGGTGGTTTGAGTGGAGAGTGTGGGAATGGCTTATCAGGGGAATAACAAAATAAAGGGCTTTGGTGTTTGAAATTGTCAATTTCTCGAATTATTCAGCATTTGTCCTTATAAATAGCAATTATTTGCCTTTTTAGGAGCTGAAAAATCATCTTTCATATTCAAATATTTAAATATACAGTGCCATCATGGGGGCAAAAAAAAATCCTAATGTCAGGACGGATTTTTATACAAGGAATAATTTGAAAGTGGTGGATTAGTTTCCACCTTTTGAAACACAGTGCTTTCTGTAATCTTCAAACATTATTTAGGATAATGGAAGCCATCATCCTGGTTCTCAAATGTTAGCACTTCCATTAGAATTTGCAGCTACCTCTTATTTTTTATATTAAAATACAAGGCTTAAAAGGCATTATCTTACTAAAGGGGGGCAATTGTAGAGATGATTTGATTGAATAAAGGAAAAAGCTGTACAGGCCTTTTAAGATCAAGGATGTATTGATGGAAAGCTATCATTAGAGACAATTAATGTTCTCCAAGGGAAGAAATTGATTATGGACAAAGATGGACCCTAAGGAGCAGATATGTCTTAATGCTCTAAGGCCTTAAGGATTATACATTTCATTCACAGCATCTGTGTTTTAACCCTTTGTAGTGCCTAGAATATTAACTTATTCTTAAAGAATGACATAAATTAATATTAAAAAAAGAGATTGTTCCTGGTTAAGGATGTTCATACTGATTGACATTTGATTCTTTAAACAACATTAAAATAAATAAATTTGTAGTTTTCTTTTTCTGTCTTGCCCTTTAGAGGAGAGCTAGACATAAATTTGCTGAAAAAATAAAATTCGATAGTGATAGCCACTCTTAACATTACTTAAGTGTGGTAATGCTAATAATTACCCTTAAAGACATGCTTTTCTAAGGAACCCCTGAACTTGAGCTGCATTTATGTTTCCAAATAACATATCCCTTTAACTTTGCTTGTCCTTCCTATAGATCCACTACAAAGCATTCATCATGTTGTTAGCCAGTCTCTAGCAGCCGTGGATCACAATTGGGTACTTAATAAGGTGGCAACCCTACTGGGAACATTTCACATAATTATTCTTAGTAGAAAGAAGATTGTTACGGCTTTCCCTTCCCCCTCCTCCTCCTTTTTGAGTTTGGCAAAATTCCAGGTGATTTAGTTCGGGCTCCTAAAAATCTGTGGTGAATTATACTTGGTGCCGTCTGCATCCTCACATCCCTGTAGCATATACCACAGACTGGTATGACTGAGTTAAATTGTACATTTGGGTCTCCTGAAACCTAAGACTAGCCCAGAACAAATCGATGATGCAGTCTGCTTTTTGGCCACGCATTTCAGAGGCTGTCAATCTGACCGTGGTCAAACAGACTTCTTGCAGTTAGACTGTCAGGATTTTACTTTACTCTCTGATGGTGTATTTCGATTATAGCTAAGCACATAGAAGAAAGTCACACATAGAAGCAAAAAATAGGTTATCTAGAAAGCTTTGTGATTTCAACTATTGATTCAAGAGGGGAGCATAGAATCTGGATCCTAATACTGGGTTTATGGAGCATAAGAATTAACTGTCTTGATCAGCCCAGATTATTGAAACTGTTGGTATTTGAATGTTTCAGTATTTAGGGCCATGTCCTGGGCAAACACTATGGTGCAGTGAGCTAAACCCCCGTTTGTGGATACATGCTATATCAGAGTAGCTGGTTTGACCCTTGCTGCCACAACAGATCCAGTTCCCTGCTAAGGTGCCTGGACAGTGGATGTTGGTTGGTGGACATGTGTGTGTTCCTCCTTCCATGTGAGAAACGTGGATGGAGTTTCTGGCTCCCGGCTTTGAGTGAACCAACAAGTGGAGTTTCTGTGAATGTGAAGATGTGTGCATGTTTGCATTTCTCTCCCTCCCTCTCTCTCTCTCCATCACTTTCTGTGTTACTCTCCCTTCAAATAAGCTTTTTTCAGCACCACATGGGTCATGCAGTAGTATCTATTTCTACAAGATGGTTTTGATTTTCTTTTTCATCAGTCTAGTGACACATTGGCGTTTTTGCAGCATGTTTGTTAACTTCATGTTGATGTAAACTTACTTGTTGTGGACTGTGTTCCCTAGCTCTGCATGTAAGGGGATGTATAAGAGAAGTGTAGCAGAGACTGACATGTTCAGAAGCAGAAGTGCAGTGTGTCTTTCTGCATCCAGACCAAAAGATGGACTCTCAGTGAAACAGTTGAAACTATCCTAACAGTAGGAACCTGGGCTCTCTGACATTGTCCATGCCTGCAATGTCAGGAAACACTTCAATAACAGCATGATGGACTTCATGTTCATGAAGGACCACCCATTGTAATACTAGAGGGGTAGACAATGGGGGAGGAGAGGAGGCAAGGGAACTTGGGGTGGGGACGGGAAACCCCAGAGCCTATGAAACTGTATCATTAAAAAATAATAAAAATAATTTAAAAATTAAGCTATATATTGGATGCTTGTAGACATAAGTGTAATATATTTTAGCTAACTTTGGGTGAACTTTTTCAAACTTTCAATGACTTAGGAAGAACCAATAGTCAAGTAAGCATGATATTATGATGCACTTAACTATGAGTTGATTATTCCAGCTGCTAGTGCCAACTAACCTTTCTCAGCATTCAACACTAATAGCAATTAAATATGTGTTTTTGTGACTGTGTACTGTGGTTTCAAAATGCTTTGAGTAAGCAACCAAGGATTTCTTCATTGGAATCTTGGTCCTCCATGTGTTTAAGACATGGTGGGACCTATAAGGGGTGCAGTCACATAGGTGGTCCTTATATCACTGACGCTGTGTCCTTGAAAGAGATGAATGCAGTTCTAATGTGACCCCAGTTACTTCTTTCCCATCTGGATCTTTACCTTTCACACATACTCTTGCTACTGTGTCACTGTGCCAGCTGCTATGAGATGCTCACCAGAGGGGAGCCGTCCAACAGAGGGGCCTTATCCTTGAACCTCCAGAAGCTTGAGTTAAAAATAATGCACTTGATAAGTATCCAGCCTTATATTATTCGTTATAGTGACATGAAATGAACTAATATGCTTCATGTCTAGCTTTTTCAGGGTGATAAGAATCTTTGTAGGTAAGAAGATGGTTTCCTCTACAATTCACCCTACCAGGAAAATGAGAGTATATAACATTAACAAATCTAAATGAAAAAGAGTAGGCCTTATTTTCCATTTATTTCTGAAAAAAGTGGGGATGGTTTAAGTGGTATCTACAGTTTTAATTGGCCAAATTATTATTTTAAGTGATGTCGCAGACCTTTTGGAGAGAGAGAGAGCAGAATGTGGAGCAAGAATAACTAAGTAGAAGCTTTGAACAACTGTCTCTGAGGTTCAGGCCCTAGGTATTGGGGAGATGGCAGTGTCATTAACAAAAATAAATAAGGAAGAACAAGCTAGGGTGAGGCATATTGCTTCTGAAATTCTGGTCAAGTTCCGGCACGGATGCCCAACCAAGCAACTAGAAATAAACGGAGCTTAGAAAAGAGATTAAAGTTTAGAATATTGGTTTGGGAATAGAAGAAAAAATACACTTATGGTTTAAGAACCACGTCTGTCTGATCCTTAAAAACGTTTGGATTAAACTGAATAATCCATGTAAAATATGTGGTTTTCTCAGTACTTGTGGATTGGTGGCAAGTGTGACCAAGAAACTGGGGCATTGGGAAGCAGAGGATGTCAGGCCACTATTCAGAGATAGAGAAGAGAAGGATGCAGCATTTTGTGGTGGATCAGAAATGAGAACATCCTGAATGCAAAAGATTTATCAAATGCCACTCACTTATCTATACCTATTACATAAAATAATTCATCTATACTTCTCAACAAGCCAAGATGGGAGGCAGAAGATACTGGTGATATGATTAGGACACACCTGAGATACAAATATATTCTTTTAAAACTAACTAACAAAAGGCCAGACAGGGCTTAGAACCGATAGAGACACAGACAGATTAATTAGGTTGAGTAAAGTAAGGGAGAGACTCATTTGGGAGGTCATTGTCTGAACCCAGGCTTTTCTAACTTTCAACTCTACTAAAGCTAGTACTCTGAGTTCCAATGCCTGACTTTGAGGTTCTGGAGGGCAACAGTTTCCCCCAATCAAAACCATTAGGCTTTGGCCTCAAATGGCCCTACTTATTGCCCAGTGACCTCTAGCAGGCTGTGTTGGCCTAGCTTCTTTTAGGCTGTCAGCACAAAGAGGTCAGAGGCTCTGGCAGTCAGCGGTGTTCTTTGTCAAAGAGGTCTGTGCTGTGTGCCCAATAGACCTCTGCAGAAAGAGGAGGGAGAAGGAATGCAAATATGCTTTCAGCTTAGGTGGGAGACCATGGACAGTAACCCAAGGCCATCAGAATGTAGTGTTCACAGTGTGCTGGGGTTGCCAATTAGGCAATAAAATGATGGAAACTGACCCAAAATGGCTCCATGTACATTCTGTGCTTGTGCTTGGCTAGGACTTGGCAAAATCATGTTTGTCCTTGTTTTAAAGGGAATTGCTTTTGATGATTAAAATATCAACCCAAGTATCCTAATGTTGCTCTCTTTTGTCTTGGCAACAGAGGCTTGGTCTGGAAATACATGAGGCTCAGCAGTGCTTCTCAAACTTCAGTTAGCAAACAGATTATTATAATGTAGGTACTGATTCAGTGGTGTTGGAGCTGAACTTAAAGGGATGACTTTCCCAGAAGCTTCCTGACAATGCTAAACCATTGGTTCACCGATCACATGGGACAGTGAGGCCCTAAGAAGGCGCTTCTGGAATTCAATCATCCAGATCACCTGAGGTGCTTTTGCTATACATATTTTGCTTCATCTAATGCTTCCTGAATCTAACTATCCAGGGGAAATTGTCTAGGTGTCTAGATCTTTCTTAATTTATTCATTGAATATTTGTGGAACATAGACTTCACACCAGGCTCTGGGCTCAATGTGAGCTAGGCCCCGGATGCCATGGGATTTACATTTAAGTCAGAGAACAGGACAATACATAGACGTTTAAAAATTCAGGAAACATAAAGCAAGGTCTGAATCCTGTGGTAGAGCCACATTGGGTCAATTGCTAAAGACCCTGGAAAGATTTTATCAATCTTGGAGCAATGAAACTAACAACTTCTCTGAACTATCAAAAACATTCAAGTAACACCTTTGGAACACTCTTCCCCACATCCGGGTCTCTACGACTTGGTCAAATGATGATCCCCCATCCCATTCTCTGATGCTGACATAGTTTGACAGGTAAGAGCAGCCCTTTTGCCCTCCTCCCCTGCAGACACAGAAGGAAAAAAAAACGGAAATA